>NW_015173821.1:28189-65151 GCF_001447785.1 Gekko japonicus
ACTCAGCACCAGAACCCACCCAAGCGACCAAAAGGAATAAAGTAGAACTTTTAAAAACAAGACCTTCACAAATCACAATGGAAAACCACAACAGAACAACACCAGAGCACTATCAGGGACAACAAGTGCACAACACTGAACCCACAAACAACAGCTGCCCTCCCAGCTAACCAAAACGCACAAAGGAAACAGCAGTGCAGCCTCAAGAAATATATTTACAAGCAACCAGAAAATTACAATATTTAAACAACCAATAACAAAAGTTGAATGACAAAATTAAAAACATGGAGCAACCCCCCACCACGCCAACAAGCAACTACTACAGTTAATTAAAAAAGCAATCCAACATAAATACTTTTAAACGCAAACCAAACTTTTAAAACTGTCACCAAATCTTTTTAACTTTAAAAGATTAAGCCAAACCCCCACCCCACCCCCAACAAACAACTACAGTTAATTTAAAAACAATCCCACAGTAAAACTTTTAAATGCAAACCAAACTTTTAAAACTTCCCCCCCCAAATTATTAACTGTAAAAGAGTAAGACTTAGCCAACCCTCACCCCACACCCAACAGAACCCTAACCCAAAGCCACCCCAAGCAGACCACCCAACCTAAAGTAAAGGGACAATAATTTAAAAGATCCTTTTACTAATATCCTCCTTTTAAAAAATATTATTTTCCCCAAATCTTACCTTTTAGATGTCTTCTTCAGTCCAGGTAGAGTCCACCATGAGCCAGGCAGGCCAAGGCACACACAGAGCTATAGCAGCAGCTACCTGAGGCTAGTAGCAACCACCAGCAATAGCCCAGCAACAACACCAGCCTTACAAGGGTGCACATGCATTTGCAATTTGCAAATTATTTGCAATTTGCAAATACATGGCTGTGATTGGCTGTGGGAACCCCTCTCCCTGATCTCAGGGAAGACCAGGAGAAGGCAGGGAAAGGCTGCTTTAAATAGGTTCTGGAGTCTTCTTTCTTTATGCTTCCACCGCCCCCTTATTTTTATTCAACAGCTCCCCCCCCAATTGCACTCAAGGCTCCTACCGTCCACCTGGATCGTTCCAGCGCCCCCCCCCCCAGGGGGCAGTACTGCCCACTTTGGGAACCAGCGTGATAGAGGTTTATCAAATTATGCATGGAGTAGAGAGAGCTGGCAAAGAGAAATTTTTCTCCCTTTCTCAAAATACTAGAACTCAAGGACATCCAATGGAACTGATGGGCAATAGGTTCGGGATGAACAAAAGGAAATACTACTTTACACAGAGAGTGTTTAAAATGGGGGATTCGCTGCCAGAGGATGTGGTGATGGCCGCAGGAATAAACAGCTTTAAAAGGGGATTAGATAGATTCATGGGGGATAAATCTATCAATGGCTCCTAGCCATGGTGACTGAGGGGAACCTCCACATTCAGAGGCACTAACTCTGAGTCCCAGAGCCAGGAGGCAACATCAGGGGAAGGCCTCGGCCTCTCTGCCCTGTTGTTGGCCCTCCAGAGGAGCTGGTTGGCCACTGTGTGAGAAAGGATGCTGGACTAGATGGACCAGTGGTCTCATCCAGCAGAGCTCTTCTGATGTTCACACACTTGATCTTAGCCAAAAGGCTGAGAAGCGATCTTATATTCTTAAAGATGGAGGTGAGCTGGAAGGAGCTCATCCATTTTTAACTATAATCTGCATTTTGGGGCGGTTTACCAAGGCCATGGTAGCTGGAGTCCTGGAATTTTGCACTGAGAGTGCCACTGATTGCTTCCTAACATTTCAGCCCCCTGCTGTAATGGAGACTCACAAAGAATTGGGGGGGGGGGAGTCATGAGAGAAATCCCCAAATGACATTGGCCTCCAGGAGATACAACGCTGACATGGGAACATCCCACATCATCCACCCATCCCATTGGTTTATCCATGTCAAATGCACTGGGACTGAACTAGGCAGAAACATCACAGTCACACTGCAAAGACATTCTATGGGCGATTCTGCATTGGCTTTCCCCTCCACTATTTTACGAAACCCACGCTGGAACAGAAATTCCCCTCTGCATTGCATGCCGCTGTCACTTTCATTGGTCATTGGATTTTATGGTACCCTCCACACTGCATGCCGCTTTCGCTTTCGTTGATTATCAGGTTTTATGGTACCCTCCATACTCCATGCTGCTTTCACTTTCGTTGATTATCAGGTTTTATGGTACCCTCCACACTGCATGCCGCTTTCGCTTTCATTGATTATCAGGTTTTATGGTACCCTCCACACTCCATGCCACTTTTGCTTTCTTTGATCATTAAGTTTTATGGTACCTTCTGCATAGATTTCTGGCCATTCAGGGGTGACTTTGCAGTCAGTACGGTGTTACCCTGAGGTATCTGAATCTGGTTTTGAGCTGCACTTTTTCCTTCCAGTTGAGAAAACGTGGAGCGAATGCCAGTTGCAGAATCGCCCTCTGAATGCAAAAGAAACCACCCAACTGAGTCACAAGGCTTTGACTTCTCTCCTCTGTTTGGAGTTTCTTCTGTTCTCTAGCAGTTGCAGGTAGCATTATTGCCGGGCGGAGGACTGTTGGGACGGTGGAGCGGAACAGAACAGAACCCTTTCCTTTCTGGTCAAGTTATTTACCTGCTCAAAAATCCCCCACTTTTGAGTCTGAGAGGTTATCTCAGCAGCAATTGGGGGTATCTTCAACAAGCATCTTATTTACATTATTGATAGTCTGCCTTTCTCACAGGGGGCGATTCTGCATTGGCTTTTCCCTCTGTTGTTTTATGAAACCCATGTTGGAACCAATGTTCCCTCTAAGCTGAGTTAGTGTGAGCTAGCTCATGGTTTTTTGAGCCTCTGGCTCACACATTTTTGTCTTGGCTCAGGAAGGATGGCTCCAGAGCAAACCAATTTATGCCGCAGCCAAATCACCTGCTCACAACTTTAATGCCAGTAGCTCACAGAGTAGAATTTTTGCTCACATGACTCTATAGCTTAGAGGGAACATTGGTTGGAACAGAAATTCCCCTCTGCATTGCATGCTGCTGTCACTTTCTTATGGTACCCTCTGCACTCCATGCCGCTTTCGCTTTCTTTGATCATCGGGTCTTATGGTACCTTCTGCATAGATTTATGGTCATTCAGGGGTGACTTTGCGGTCAGTATGGTGTTGCCCTGAGGTATCTGAATGTGCTTTTGAGCTGCACTTTTTCCTCCCAGTTGAGAAAACGTGGAGCAAATGCTAGATGCAAAATCACCCAGGGACTCCAGGCAGTTACACTATCAGTACAATCAACAACATGGGATTTTCAATTAACAACACATTTGGATTTTAGAGGTCTGGAACCACCAGAAGGAACTGAAGCATATCATAAGTGTTAACATGACCCCAAGTGGCAGCATTCTGGACTGGCTCGAGTTTCTGAGTTAATTTTGGGGAGAGCCCAATTTTGAGGAGAGCTCATTACAGTAGTCTAGGCTCAATGTCACCGTAGTGTGGACTCAGGCGGCCAGCCCAGCTTATCAAAGTCAGGGGCCATCTTATGGGCTAAGCTGAGTTTGCAGAAAGTTGAGTACGAGAGGCTGGTATAGAGCTCCCCTGTTCTACACTTTTTAACCCGGAAATGCCAGCTTCAATTTGAGGAAAGAAAGCCCTTGGAATCTGCCCGCAGTCAACCTGCCCATTGAACCCCCTCAAGGTTTGATTTTAAGAATCAAGGCCACATGTGTTTTCATGATCGTCTCAGGGGGCAGCTGTGTTGCGTCAGCTATAGAACAGCTGTGGACCCAAGGCCAGAAGCACCTTAGAAACCAACAAGATTAGAAACCAACAAGATTTCGGGAGTCAAAGGTCTGGCAAAGGGAATTATGACTCTGGAAAGCTTAAATCCCCAAAATCTTATTGGTCTCTAAGGTATGGCTGGCCACGAAGCTAGCATATTTTCAAAGGTGCTGGTTGTTCCCCCTCTCCCCTAAACACTTCTATGGACAATTTTACAATTTATGAAGCTGAGAAATGCTCCTGCAGCTCTCAGAAGTGTGAGAGACTTTGCGCTCTGTACCACCTGATTCTCTATGGGGGAACTCCCTGCAGCCCCCTCGACAAAGTCATAGCCACACTCAGGGGTCATTTCGTAGAAAAAGAGGTGCAGGAGCTCATTAGCATAACTTATTTGCATGTGCCACACCCCCTGACATCACTGGAAGTGTGTCAGAAGGCAACACCCACCGCTCAGGCTCCACTGGACTGGTTTGGATTGCTAGCTATTGGGGGGGGGGATGATGTGCAGATCTGTTCTCGCAGAGGAGGGAGAGCTTGTACCTGAATAAAACTTGGTCTTAAAGGTGCCACTGGACTGTTTTGGACTGGGGGGGCTCTGCAGCTTACCTGGCTGCTTCTCGCTCTGACTGAGGGCTGCTGGGAGCAGGGGGTGGGGCTTGTTCCATGTGCCCACCCCCTGGGCTCTTTACTGCTGGAGCTCCGCTCCTGTGCGCTCCTGCAGGAAATGACCCCTGGCCACACTCCAGACAAAACGGAGCCTGAGGCACTGGGCTTCTGAGAAAAGGGAGAATTCTCGGTGCTTCTACCCAACTACTGTTCCAAAGACTCTGCGGGGAACAGCAAAAGTGATATAAAATGAACAGAAGCGGGATATTCAGAAGTAAGCAGAATGTGGGTTGCTTAGTCAGGAGGAAAGTCCCGCTGGCTAGGAGAGCTCTGGCCTCCCACTTGAAATGGAGCCTTTCACAGCTTGCAGAGCGACAGCGTCTTTTGCAAATGAGCTGGGCGGGGTGGGGAGGCCCTTCTCTTCCGAGCGACAGACTCGCCTTCTGCAGCTTCAGACACAGTTCTCCTGAGGTAGTTGGCTCCTGAGGCGAGATCTGCGAGCCGGAGGAGGGCTCTGTTTCAAGCAGGAGGCGGCAGCCCTCCCAGATAACCATTGCTCGGGGTTTCTGTTTAGATCTCACAGGGAACCTTCTGGAAGAAAATGAGTTTCTGTTTTTAGGAACAGTTCGGTGGCTCCAGCTGGGTTCCAGTGCGAGCAAAAAGAAGCTAGTGTGAACCTATCCTTACTGTACATGCAACCCTGCGGGAAGCCAGTCGTTTGTAGCACTCAGCCATGCGGTGAAGCAATTTTTATCGTATCCAAGCTTCAGAAGATTTCTGATGTGTCACAAATAAGCGCACAGAAAAATTCCTCACTCCAAATCTCCTAATTAGACATTACAGCTAACCAGCTACCAGCAGAGAAATCAGAAGAACTAGTAGAGGGTGGAAATAGATCATCGTAGTGCTATAGCAACCAGCAATTACCTATTTTTTAAAAAAAAGCCCAAACAAGCCCTCCAGTGGTGTAGGCGCAAATGGTTGGCTACAGGAGGCTGAGGCCAAGAAAATGACATTTATGTGGGAGGGACCTTCCAAATATGCAACTTCCCATCTACGTATGTGCTAATGGCAGGGGTCATTTCGTAGAAGAAGAGATGCAGGAGCTCATTTGCATAGCTCATCTGCACATGCCACACCCTCTGACAAAGGGCAGGCATGCAAGTGTGCCTGGGTTCCCTGCCTGATCTTCTCCAGGGGCCCCACGGCTGCGGGTCATCTGGAGAAGGTCGGGCAGGGAACCCAGGCATGTTTAGAATGCCTTTCTCTCCCTTCCCCATCTGAAGAATGGCATTTAACCCCCCCCCACACACACATACTTCCCCAAGTTTCTCCGCAAAAGCGGAGAGGCTCAGGGGGAGAAGGAGGCATGTCTGCCTTCCCTTCCCTTCCCCAGCCAACCTGATGCCTGGGCTTGTTACTCCCAGAATGCCGTTCCGGGTCGTTCCGCCTCGAAATGACCCCTGGCTAATGGCAGTCTTTCCAAAAAGATGTAATCAAATCTGAAGATCCACTTCTGCCATGTGGCAGACATGGCAGACGTGGATCACCGTGGGCCCAAAGAAGGAAGTGAGGAGATGGAATGGAGATCTACTACTCACAGTGGAGAGTGAGGAAAAGGAAGGTGTTGGCTGTTGGTGATTCCCTACTAAGGGGGTCGGAATGTTACGTTTCCAGGCCGGATCCCTTGACTTGGCAGCTGTGTTGCTTGCCTGGGGCAAAGGTTATGGACATTATGGACAGGATGAAATGTTTTAATCCCACTGATTATCAGCCCCTTGTTACGACTCATTTAAGAACACACAGTGTGGCTGATAACTCGGTTGAGTGTGTTAAAAGGGATTATGAAGTTCTGGGGAGACAGTTAAAGGTAGGGATGTCAGTCTCCAGGGGGGACCTGGGGATCCTCCGGAATTACAGCTCATCTCCAGACTACAAAAATCAGTTTCCCTGGAGAAAATAGATGCTTTGGAGGGTGGACTCTATTGCATTGTGCCCCACCAAAGTCCCTGTCCTCCCCAGGCTCCATCCCCAAATTTCCGGGAGTTTCCCATTCTGAATCTAGCAACCTTACCCCCTGAAAAGTACGCAGACGGACGAGTGATTTCAGCTTAGTGTACTTTATTAGATCAGGAACAAGACGACTTTAGCCGGCTCACAGGCCGGCTTATATGTCCCGTGGAACCGCCACCCAAAACACCCCCCCCACTTCCCAATAGGTTATTTACAGTGGCTGAGAGTTCTATAGGCTCTCGGCCGGGAACCTAGCCCACTGATTGGTGCGGGCTAGGATCCGCATAGTCCATTGTCTCTTTGAGCGAAGCTCAACGTTTGCACTGGACCGCATGGAGCCCAAGCTGGCCACGCGGTCTGAACTGGATATATTACACCCCTCCCCCCCTGGTCTGCAATACACCCACAGACAAAGTCCTTCAAATGGGCTGGTAGCTTTCTGGTGCGGGTAGAGCAGCGAAGTTCGGGAACTGCTGCTGTCTCCACCCCTGGAGCCCTCGGAGGCGAGCTTACTGGGAGAGGTGCTGGGGGTCCCGGTGCCGGCGTCCCCTGTGCCGCCGGGAGAGGTGCCTCGGGTGCGACCAAGGGTAGAGGCAGGTGTTCTGGTGCAGGCAGTTGTGGAAGGGCTGAGGTATCTGGGGCCTCCGCAATGTCCAAGTCCTCGGGTTCCAATGACATCGTCCGGCAGCGTAACTGGTCGATGTGCCGGTGTAGTATCTGCCCGTCTTCACAAGAAACCTCGTACGATCTTGGACCTTTAACTCGTACTACTCGCGCCGGAATCCAGGCTGGTCCCCGGGTGTAGTTCCTGGCGTGCACGGGATCCTCCGGGAAGAATCCCCTGGCTGCCTCGTGTGTCTCTGTGGCTGGTGCCTCTGCCAGGGCTCAGTCAGGGTGCAGGTGATCCAGCCGGGTTGTCAGGTGGCGGCTGAGAAGTAGCTCTGCCGGACTGCGCCCCGTAGTGGAGTGGGGCATAGTTCGCTGGCTGAAAAGGAAAGCAGCCAGTTTATAGTCCCAGTCTGAGGAGTCCAAGCGGCGGAGAGCGTCCTTCGTAGTCCTGACCATGCGCTCTGCCTGGTCGTTGGTTGCTGGGTGGAACGGTTCAGACAGGACGTGGCGGATACCGTAATATTCCAACAAGTCTTGGAACTCCACCCAGAACTTGCCCCAGCCCAGGACCGCCACAGGGTTCTTGTTGAAGTCCCGTAAGGTGAACCCCCGTGGCTTCCGAAGCCCCCCCCCAGGGACACAGTTTGCGGAGCGTCTCCATGGAGATAATGGAATATGAGGACCCTGTGTCTATCTCCATGCTGCAGGGGGACCCCTCTATAAGGACGGTGATGTGCACCTTGTTGGGGCCATCGGGGGGCAAGTTACGTACCAGGTGTTGTTGTTGGTGTGCCGATAGGGTGTGGTGATTGACATGCTGCTCCGGCGTGGTCTGGTGAGTGGACGACTTCTGGCGTTGGCTTTTGGAGCGGCAAACCCGGGAGATGTGCCCCGATTTGTTGCATGTTCTGCAGATGGCGTTTCGGAAACGGCACGACCTGCGTTCATGGTCCTCCCCACAGCTGGCACATGGAGCCGAAGTGGTAGAAGATGCCTTGCCCGAGTTGGAGGACAAGTGATGTGGGTGCTGAGATGACCGCTGGCAGACCTGTAGTACCTCTTCCTCGTCCGAGACATCGGAGCCAACAGTCACTTGGGTGCAGTGGACCGCCTTGGCGTGGCGGTCTTGATGGGCCTTCTCATAAGCGGTTGTCTCCGGGATCGCTTTATCTAGGTCCAGGTCGTCCTGGCTGACCAGCCTTCTCCGGAGCTTAGGCTCCCTTAGTCCCACGAGGAACTGGTTGAGGAGAGTTTCAGCTAGGTTGTAGAAGGAACACCTGGTGGCGCCCCGACGCAGAGCCGCCAGGAAATCCGAGGCGGCCGCGTCGGGGCCCTGGACTTTCAAAAAAAAGTCCATGCGCTCCACAAACTTAGTTGGTTTGGGGGCCAGGTGGTCGGTCAGCACCTTGACCAAAAAGTCGTAAGTCTCGTTTTTGGTCAGCCTGGGCGCTATTACGTCTTTAAGCAGGAGATGGGACTCCATGCCACAGTGGCGCAGAAGGTACGCTTTTTTCATACCTGGGTCCGCTACGTTGTGGATGGTGAAGTGGCTCTCGAGGGTCTCCAGCCATGTGTCCCACTGCGAGGGTTGGGAGATATCGAAATTCGGGAGACTCTCTGATGGGGCAGCCATCTTACAGTTCCACGTGGAAGCGAACGGCGGGAACTAGCAGCATAGAGAAGGTGCGGTGGGGACCTGGCTACCTAGTTGAAGGAGGTGGGAGTTCAGGTGTTACCTCCCTCAATCTTCCCTGTTAATGGAAGGGGAAGGTGGAGGGAGCTGAAGATTTTGGAGGTAAATCTGTGTTGAGATGATGGTGCCAGAGGGAGTGGTTTGGTTTTGGGGATCATGGGTTGGGGATCGTGGGTTAGTGTTCCTTGAGGATGGTTTACTTGCACATAATGGCCTCCATCTCAAAAGGATGGGGAAGAACATATTTGGTCAGAGTTTGGCTAGATTCACCTTGGGTCAGTCACAAGCTCTGGCACAGCTGTCCTTGAAAAAGGGCAGTTTCTGTCAGAGCTCTCTCAGCCCCACCCACCTCACAGGGTGTCTGTTGTGGGGAGGGGAAGGGAAAGGAGTTTGTAAGCCGCTCTGAGACTCCAAGTGAAGGGCGGGGTATAAATCCAATCTCTTCTTCTTCTTCTTCTAAAGTAATGTTGGAGGAGGATGGAGATGACTGTTGGGGGCTTTGGACTCGGAAGGGGATTTGATAATAGGGAGGCATTTTGGAAGTGGATGGAGAGCCCAAAGCCTGGTCCGGGGGACTAAGCCTTATGAAGAAAGGCTGCACAAACTGGGAATGTTCAGCCTGAAGAAGCAGAGGTTGAACAGGGATATGATTATTCCTTTTATGTATCTGAAGTACTGTCATTCAGGGTGGGTTTCAGTTGGTAGTGGAGGATAGTAAAGATTTCCCTTGCTCGAAAGCCAGTCCAATCCAATTCTTGGGGGCAGGGCTCATCGTTTCCAGGCCAAGTTTCCAGCACTGTCTGAAGACGTTTCCGTGGTCATGTGGCCGACATGACTAAACGCCGAGGCGCACGGAATACTGTTACCTTCCCACCGAAGTGGTACCTATTTATCTACTTGCAATTTCTTGCTTTCGAACTGCTAGGTTGGCAGGAGCTGGGGCCAGAGACGGGAGCTCACTCTGTCACACGGCACTCGGGTCTCGAACTGCCGAGCTACAGACCTTCCAGTCTGCAGCTCAGTGTCGTAACCTCTGAGCCACCACAGCCCTAGTGGAGAGCAGGACTCATAATAATGGGTTTAAATTATGGAGATATTGACATGATGTTAGAAAAACCCTTTCAACAATAAGGGCAGTATAGTGGTGGTATTGGTTGCCCGGGATGTTATAGAGGTATTTAAGAAGAGATTGGATAATTATTTGCCAGGAATATTTTAGGTCATCCTTAAGGCACCTTCCATCTTTTAGTTCTATGATTCTATGATTAAATCAGGTCTGGCAAACATCAGAGTCGTAAAAAATCCCGAAGGCAGATGATTAGGGGACAATTTCATATGGGTGCTGGGGGGGGGGGGATCTAGTCCAGCTGAAATGCCAAACCAGAGCGAAACTTCAATGGAGAAGGAAACTAGGCTGACCTACGTGTGTTTTTACATGCTTATTGAACATATGAATCCCAATTGTCTATGCTCAGTACAGTTCCCAGATGCTTTTAGTAAATTTGCCTGTGAATTCAGTTCTGCTTTATATCATTACTCTAAATTAAAAGCGAGAACAAATGCAAGGGGAAAAAATGAAAATGATGAAAAAACAATTATCCATTATCCCAGGCTCCAAAACAATTCCAAAACCCTCAAAAGCTTCATCAGTACAAGAAATAGTGCTATTGGGAAAATACTTTATCCCCTTCAATCCATTCCCCATCTCTAGACATCTAAGGAAATCCAAAGTATTATAATAGATGCACAAAGTGTACTACCCAACACCTGTTCCAACCATGCATACAGTTTTTGAATTCAGCAATACTGTTGGATACTGCTGTTAGGAAGAGGAAGAGGAAGAGGAAGAGGAAGAGGAAGAAGAAGAAGAAGAAGAAGAAGATGATGATGATGATGATGGAGGAGGAGGAGGAGGAAGAGGAAGAGGAAGAGGAGAGGAGGAGGAGGAGATTGGATTTATACTCCACCCTTCACAACCCAGAGGAGTCTCAGAGTGGCTTACAAACTCCTTTCCCTTCCCCTCCCCACAACAGACACCCTGTGAGGTAGGTGGGGCTGAGAGAGCTCTGACAGAAACTGCTCTTTTTCAAGAACAGCTCTGCCAGAACTATGGCTTGCCCAAGGTCATCCAGCAGCTGCATGTGGAGGAATGTGGAATCAAACCTGGTTCTCCCAGATTAGAGTCCGCGCACTTAACCACTACACCAAACTCTACACTACACTACATAATTTAATTTAATTGTACTTAACTACAATATGCACTGACCTGACCTGGATAGCCTCAGGCTAGCCTGATCTCCTCAGATCTTGGAAGCTAAGCATGGTCGGCCCTGGCTAGTATTCGGAAGGTCTCCACCACAGAATATCAGGGTTGTGATGCAGAGGCAGGCAATGGCAAACCACCTCTGAACATCTCTTGCCTTGGAAACCCCATGGGGTCACCCTAAGTCAGCTGTGACTTGATGGCAAAATAATAATAGTAATAATGGCCTTTTGTATTTAAGACAGCCCAGAAGCCATTCCAGAAGGTAGGGTTGCCAGCCCTCCAGGTGGCTCCTGGAGATCTCTCAGAATTACAACTGATCTCCAGAGTACAGAGATCAGTTCCTGTGGAGAAAATGGCTGCTTCGGAGGGTGGACTCTGTGGCGTGTTACCCTGCTGTGGTGCCACCCTTCCCCCAAAACCCACTCTCCCCAGATTCCTCCACAAAATCTTCCAAAACTGCTCTAGCTTTATCTTCCAAATACATAGTCCAACTATGTCAATTTAAAACATACCAGTGGACTATGAGGTCCCAGATTAAAGTCCGCGCACTTAACCACGACACCAAACTGGCTCTGCATTCATACATCCTTACATACAACCTTGACCGTAGCATAGTACGCTCACATTTGCACACGTCTGTTGAATACACCACCTACTACCTGGATCCTGCCACAGACTGAAATTGGGACTTTCAACAGGCAAAGCACATGCTCTACCTCTGAGGCACAGCCTGCTAACAAGCAAATAGATTGCAGCTGATTTAACCACCTCTGTCTGTATCATTCCTTGAAAAACTTACAGGGCCATCATAAATCAGCTGTGACTGGATGGTGCGTTCCAGCACCACTGGTGGAATCGGAACATCACCTAAACAGCAACAGTGCCTAGCATTAAAAAGAATGACAGAAAATTAAAGAACCAAAGTACCTCAAAATGGCATCATTTTGGCAGCAAATGACATTCCTCTTTATATCTGAAGAAGTGAGCAGTGACTCACGGAAACGCGTACCCTGCCACACTTTTTGTTAGTCTTTAAGGTGCTACTGGACTCTTGCTCTTTTCTACTCCTTGTACGTGGATGCCTAATTTATATTTGCAAGCTGCCAAGTTTTAAAATAATATCATCCTAAAAAAAGTGGTTAAGACGCTGAACTGCAGGCTGTGGAAGGTCAGTAGTTCAGCAGTTCGAGACCCGGGTGCCGCATGACGGAGTGAGCTCCCGTCTCTAGTTCCAGCTCCTGCCAACCTAGCAGTTCGAAAGCAAGAAATTGCAAGTAGATAAATAGGACCGCTTTGGTGGGAAGGGAACAGCGTTCCGTGCGCCTTGGAGTTTAGTCATGCCGGCCACATGACCACGGAAACGTCTTCGGACAGCGCTGGCTCTTCGGCTTTGAAACGGAGATGAGCACCGCAACCCTAGAGTCGGACTCGACTGGCTTTCGAGCAAGGGAACCTTTACCTTTACGTTTAAAACATGATTATTCTATTTAATATGATCCACAACAAGTAATTAAAATTGGATTTCACTGCTCTTGGGTGTGGGAATGGCGATGAGCATGTGTGCATGTGAAATGCTGCCAGTGCGCAGCCCACTTATGGCGATCTCATTCTTTTTCAAGGCAAGAGACGTTCAGAGGTGGTTTGTCATTGCCTTCCTCTGCGGTTTGTCATTGCCTTCCTCTGCACACCGATCCTGCAGTTCCTCTCAGCTTCTGAAATCTAACAAGCTTGGGCCAGCCAGGTAAGAGCCATGAGCATAGATAATAAAATCATAGAATCACAGAATCATAGAGTTGGAAGGGACCTCCAGGGTCATCTAGTCCAACCCCCTGCACAAGGCAGGAAATTCACAAATACTTCTCCCCCACACACCCCCAGTGACCCCTGTTCTATGCCCAGGAGGTGACAAAAAAACTCCAGGACCTCCAGCCAAACTGGCCTGGAGAAAAATTGTTCCCTGACCCCAAAGTGGCGATCAGCACTTTCCTGGGCGTGTAACAAGAGGCCCAGAAGAACTAACTCCTGAGGACGCCTGTTCTCCTGAGGAACCGCTCGGTCAGGAAGTTCTTCCTAATATTTAGCTGAAAACTCTTCTGATTTAATTTCACCTCAATGGTTCTGGTCAGGGGTCATTTGGGGGGGGGACGCCATCACCCCGGGTGAGGTGCGGGAGGGCGGGGCCTGGAGCTCCCTGCTGGTGCCCGCTGGAGGTCGCCGCAGGCTGTGGGGAGGACACACTTCCGGTGATGTCAGGGGGTGTGGCATATGCTAATGAGTTATGCTAATGAGTCCCCCTAGCTCTTTTTCTTCGAAATGACCCCTGGTTCTGGTCTGACCTTCTGGGGCAACAGAAAACAACTCCACACCATCCTCTAGATGACAGCCCTTCAGTTGCTTTCAAAGGGGAGGAAACAGATACACGGAGAAGAGATCCATCGACATCTACTGAATACCAGTACCGTTAGGCAGCGACAGGGGGAGGCCCTGGATTGTAAATCCTGCTGGGTCAGTTGGTTAGCCACTGTGTGAAAGGATGATGGACTAGAGGAACCACCCTCAACCTCGTGGAACCTGCAGGTCATTTTGGAATTTTGAGACGTGGTAATGGACACCACCACCAAATGGCTGTAACATCTGGTGTGCCCAGGGGGCCAGGTCTTCCACTTCAACAGGAGACCTACCCATGGCTCTATCTGCTACTGCTCAGCTGAATGGTGGGGGAAACTGTAGGGAGAAGGGGGGGGTACTCAACATTGCCTTCAATGTCATGATGTCACTTCTGGAATAACCCAGAAGTCACACCATCATCTTGGGTGGCGCTCTAACATTTGCCCCAAACTCTATGGTTAAACCACAGAGTTTTGGATGAATGCCAGAGTGTTGCCAACAGTGCAATGATGTCACTTCCAGGTCACCTCAGAAGTAGGGTTGCCAGGTCCTTACCTGTTGCTGGTGGGGGGAATTGGGGGACATTCCAGGTGTGGGCAGGGGGCACTGTTGACATGATGGCTACAAATCATAGAGTTTTGCCCAAAAAGTAGAGCATCACCCCTGAAAGTGACATCATCACGTCGACGTCACCCAGGGATGTCTTTTTTGGGGTGGGTTTTCCCCCCGACAGCCAGTTGGCCGGTGGCAGGCTTGAGCCTGCAAAGGCAGGAGATCCCCCACCCTCACCTGGGGGCTGGCAAGCCCAATCGGAAGTGACATCGCTGTATTGCCACAACATCATGACAGCCAAGGTAGACTCTCTCAGTGGGCAGCCTTGGGCTGGCAAACCTCGGTGGGGCCCATCACAAAATGGCTGCCACAGGAGCAGTCTCAATGACAACGTTTTGGGAGGTCCTAAGCCAAGCTCTTGAGAGTCCCTTGGACTGCAAGGAGATCTAATCAGTCAATCCTAAAAGAAATCAACCCTGACTGTTCCCTGGAAGGCCAGATCCCGAAGCTGAAGCTCAAATACTTTGGCCACCCAATGAGAGGGGAGCACTCCCTGGAGAAGACCCTGATGCTGGGAAAGATTGAAGGCAAAAGAAGAAGGGGACGACAAAGGATGAGATGGTTAGACAGTGTCATCGACGCAACGGACACGAGGTTGAGCAAACTCCGGAGGATGACAGTAGACAGGAGGGCCTGGCGTGATGTGGTCCATGGGGTCGCGAAGAGTCGAACTCGACTGTGCGACTGAACAACAAAAAAAGCGCCAAGCTTCTGTACTAGAACAGAAGAAGCTCCTTCCAAAGGGTTTCTCCCTGCAGATGCAAAAGCAATATTGTCTTGAGCTCCTGCAGTGAGGTGAAAGAAAAGCAGGATGGGCTTTCTGTGTTCGGGGAAAGATGCGGTTTGGTTTCAGTGTCCGAAGAAAGGGGATGGTCTCCTCCCTCTGTGTCCACAAGGAGAGGTTTCCGGGCCAAGAGATGTAAGAAAGTCTATGGCCAAACTAAGATGGCCTGCCCTGGATGAGCACAGCGCTTTGCTAGTCAGACAGCTGGTAGGAGTGCTCCATTCAAGTCCCTTTGGATTGTATGCCCAGTACTCAAGAATTGTTAAGTCGGTTACTTAACAAAGAGTCAGAGAGTGATTTCAGCAAAAGATCAGCTTTATTCAGCAACTCGTAACTCAACTCCAAACAGATCAACATGAATAGCCAGAACAGCTTTAGCATTGAAGCTGTTCCACTTTTAAACTCTCCCGGCTAATGTAGCCACGCCTACTATACAAATACCAACCTATGAGGTTGCAGGGATAAAGTCCAATCACAATAGTTCCCGCTCTTGGAACTGGCTGTTGGTGATTGGTCGGCTCTTCCTGGGCTACCAATAACATTTGAGGGATTTGGATCCTAGCCCAGGAATGAAGCTTCACATAGTGATTCAATGACAGTGTTTCTCATACATACATGGGTCAGATTGAATACACCACAGTATGCCCAGTACTCAAGAATCAAGCAGGTGCCAGGAAACACATTCCACGGCACTCTTGGGCAGTTACCTGGGGGAATCACTGGCCCCAGACACTTCCTGTGATAAGCTTTCGAGTGCCAGAAGCCGCTTTGTCTGCTGATGCCACCAGATAAACCGAACACGCTCCACTAAATGTGTATTTCTAGCTGAAGGAACACCTGATTAGGAGGGCATAGGATAGATTTCTGCCTGAGGGTAGTGACAACCAGTAGTCATGAAGTGAGCTGAAGATGGTACAAGAAAAACCCCCTGGCCTGCAGCGTACACACACTTTTCATTTGTTCCACTCTCATGTCTGGTCAAACAGGTGTTGCAGGTTTTCGAAGCACCACGCAAACCTCCAAAATCTGTTTAGCCAGCAACAATAGTGGGATTCATGTGCATGCAATGGGCCGCCAATGTTTTTCGCATACCACTTTCAACGGTTTGAAAAGATTATCACCTGCCGCCAGCCATCGTCTTTGGAGACCCACCTCTAGCTAAGAATGACAGTTCTGAAACATACACATTAATATCTGGACTTGTTTTGAGTTATTTCACAAATAGACACTGATGGGCTCATGGCTGGCTCCACCATGGATGGAGCATGGCTCCGCTGGTGTAAAATGTTTGCTGCCACAGACCTCATGAACAATGCTCCCTCTAAGCTGTGGATTCTTGTGAGCAAAAATGCTACTTTGTGAGCTACTGGCATTTAAGTTGTGAGCGAGCGATTTGGCTGCCTCATAAATAAGTTTGCAGGTCAGCATATATCGAAGGGAAAATTAAAGTATTGGGTCTCCTCTCCTTGGAATCCCTGTCCATGTCGCCTTTTGCGGTTGCATTCCAACAGATTAAAAACAGGTTGTTAGACTCGGAGCGCCAAAATTTATATAGTTTAGCTAATAAGACCTGCTCTCCTCTGAATTTTGAGATTCCCCTTACAACAGGGACGATGGCTGCGTATCTATTCTCTCTGCAGGTCCCTCAACAACGTAGAGCATTCACCCTGGCCAGATGTAATGCCATGCTGTCCGCCATCTTACACGGCAGATTCAACAAAGTCTCTCATTTGGCCAGATACTGCCCATGTAGGAAGAAATGCGTGGAATCTGTCACTCATGTTCTCCTGCACTGTAATCTGTACACGGACCTAAGGATCACACATTTATATTCTCTTTTAACCAGTATGGGTGCTTGTTCTGATGCACTTAAGGTGCATAGACTTTTAAGTGATCTCAGCCCGGACATTACAGAGAAGGTGGCTAAGTTTCTCTCCTTGGCTTTAAAGCTGCGTCTAAGGTTCTTTTAGATTTTTATATGTGTGCTTTCAACTGGTTGCAAAATGTATAAATGGTACTGATATTTTATGCCAATAAAGGCTGACTTGACTTGACTCAAATAAGTTTGCTCTGGAGCCCTCCTTCCTGAGCGAGGACAGAAATGTGTGAGCTGGAGGCTAAAAAACTATGAGCTAGCTCACATTAACTCAGCTTAGAGGGAACATTGCGAGTCGTGAATGCTGCAAACACCCGCTTTCCAACTGATCCACAGAGAAAATGTTGGCAGTGTGCATCTGCGTTTATTTTTATAACATGGTTACTTTCTATAAAGGCTCTTTCTAGACAGCCTGCAAGACTTTCACCATGGAAACCATTAGGCTTGGCAATTTATTTTTGTAACTGTTGAAGATCCGCGTCGCCCGGGCTCTGAACGCTATACACACAGGAGACAAGCTGGATAACTGAATAAGAAGAAATAAATAGACTTTCTCTTTGTAAGTTACAACTAAAAGCATCTTTGCTATTACATTTTCTTTGGCATTATTTCCCCACACGTTACATTCGTTCCCTTCAACAATGTCAGACATCTGTCATATTTATTCAAAAGCAAAATTTAATAAGTGGAGCAGTTCTGGGGCTCGCATTTTTTCCCTGGATGTCACTGCTGCCGCCTTCCAAGTCCCAATATATAGGAATGGGTTGAGGTCCAGGGCTTGGATCTCAACCAGAATTTCCACAGGTACAAGGAGGGGAGACGTTTTTGCCAATTCCCCCCTCCCGCGGCAGCCAAATCTACTTCCTGAAATGCTGCCCTGGAGGACAGGAACTCCCAGGAATAGCTCTGGGGGGAGGTATCAGAGGTCTTCCGTGGGACAGGGTATCGGGGTATTGCCCTTTTCCTCGCACCTGTGGAAATTCTAGGCAGGACCCAAGCCAAGGACTGTGCATGCTCCTGGGGTGCCAGAGTGTACAAAAGGTGCAAATCTTCTTCTTCTCCCGCTTCTCCTTCTAAAAAGCAAGTGTACAGGTCTTATGGCCACCAGGATTTATTTTAAAATTGGGGGAGGGGCTGTGGCTCGTTGGGAGTGCCTCCGCTTTGCATGCAGAAGGTTCAGTCCCTGGAATCTCCAGCTAAAAGGATCGGGTGATGTCAAGGCCTTCTTCCTGTGACCAGGGGTCGTTTCGTAGAAAAAGAGCTAGGGGAACTCATTAGCATAACTCATTAGCATATGCCACACCCCCTGACATCACCGGAAGTGTGTCATAAGGCCACACCCCCTGACATCACCGGAAGTGTGTCATAAGGCCACACACCCCGCCCCATGAGGGGCCCGGCGGTGGACCTGCAAGGCCGGCGGGAGTGCAAGGAAGCCCTGCCAAGGCCCTCCCTGGCCCCAGGCAGGCAGGGGTGGAGAGAGGCAGGGAGGAAGCAACTTACCCTCCCTCTTCTCCTGCCTCCTCCTGGCTGAATGAGGGCCGGAAGCGGGCGGCCGGAAGCAGGGGGCGGGGCTTCGTCATGTGCCCCGCCCCCCGTACCTCACTTGGGGGAACTGCGATCCCCCGCGAAATGGCCTCTGCCTGTGACCCTGGAGAGCGGCTGCCAGTCTGCGAAGACAGTGCTGACTCGGATGGACCAAGAGGGGGTCTGCTCCAGGAGAAGGCAGCTTCGTGTGTGTCCAGGGCCCTTTTGGTAGGAAAACATTCTGGGTTGACACTGCGGCCCAGTCTGCATCTAGCATCTGCTCCGTTGTTTTACCAGACCCACACTGGAACAGAAAAGGATGTGGCTCAAAACCACATTCAAATACCCCGGGCCAACGCCGTACTGACTGCAGAGTCACCCCTGAATGGCCATAAATCTATGCAGACAGCAGGGGTCATTTCCTGCAGGAGCGCACGGCAGTAAAGAGCCCGGGGGGTGGGCACATGCAACAAGCCCCGCCCCCTGCTCCCAGCAGCCCTCAGTCAGAGCAAGAAGCAGCCAGGTAAGTTGCAGAGCCTCCCCTGCCCCCCAGGCCCAAAATAGTCCAGTGGTACCTTGAAGACCAAGTTTTATTCAGGTACAAGCTCTCCCTCCTCTGTGAGGGCAGATCTGCACGTTCCCCCCCCCAATAGCTAGCAATCCAGAACAGTCCAGTGGAGCCTGAGCAGTGGGTGTTGCCTTCTGACACACTTCCGGTGATGTCAGGGGGTGTGGTGTATGCCCATAACTTATGCTAATGAGATATGCTAATGAGCTCCTGCACCTCTTTTTCTACGAAATGACCCCTGGCAGACAGTTACCATAAAATCGAGAGATCAAAGGAAGTGAAAGCGCATGCAGTCCGGACGCTACCATAAAATCCGACAATCAATCAAAGTGAAAGTGGCATGCACTGTAGAGGGGGATTTCTGTTCCAGCATGGTCTTGGTAAAGCAACGGAGCATACGCTAGATGCAGGTCGAGTTCAGATGGGCAGTTTGCCCCGATATTGGCGCATGTGAGGAACGTTTCACAACCGGATTAAAGGGGCCGTTCACACAGGCACTTCTGTCCGGTGTTCCCCACTCGTACTCAACCCATCTTGTAACGCTTCGCTCCTGAGTTTAAAAGATACCTGGTGAAAGTGGTAGCAGACCCTGGAAAGTGCGATTATCCTGCATCCATCCCGCACCAACAAAGTGTGAATGCCAAAAGCTGCGCTCATGCACATAAGCGCATATCTCCAGATGACAAAAAAAGAAAGCCGTGCCTTACAGCCGCGCCTCCCGGCCAACAGTGTGAATGCTCCCTTGCACCTCCTCCCGGTATGCTCCCGCATCAGTCGCTGCAGTGTGAACGGGAAAACCCGGAACAGTTTGTTCCGGGCCTTTTTTTGCCACGACAACCTCCCTCTTCAAACTGCCCGTCTGAACTCAACCGCAGAATGTGCCAATAGGAGTTTCTGGTATAATTCCCAGAATTATATTCAATTTCCTTCTGACTAGCATCAGCTCATGAGAAGGCAAAGCCCAATGTGAGCTTGGGACCCGGTTTGGCAAGTGTGTTCAAAATGTGCACCAAATGCATTGCTAAAATCACAGGAGATGGGGAGATGAAATCCATTTTCAGCGGCTGCAGCAGGGCTCCTTTGTGCCTCGGCAGGATTTTAGCAACGAGTATCTTTGTTCAGTGCATTTTATTTATTTAGAATGTCTACGTACCACCTTTCTGGAGAACCTGCTGGAGGCAGTTTGCAAAGTCAAACTCGATAAAATCATAAAACTGGCATAGAAGTCATTAATTAAAGCTAACAGAACTATTAAACACCCAGCCATTAGAACCCTAACTACAGAGTTTTTTAAAAGCATAAAACATTCAGCAGCCTAAAATGACCCTCATGAAACAGTCCTCAGGCTAAAAGCAAATCTAAAAGATTGACTGCTTCATTTAAAGCCTGGGTTGAAAGAATTGCTTCGGTCTGGCACTGAAAAGAGTAGGATCAGTGCCAGGTGAGCCAGAAGGGGAGGGGCATTCCAAGGTTGAGGTGCCACCACTGAAAAGGCCATGCCTCTCCGCAAGCGGAAGTCTGATGAGCAGGGCTCGTGAGAAGCACACAAACTACAGCCGATACTGGTACAGAATATAGAATGCCAGCAGTGTTCCCTCTAAGCTGAGTTAGTGTGAGCTAGCTCACAGTTTTTTAGCCTCCAGCTCACACATTTGTGTCTCAGCTCGGGAAGGATGGCTCCAGAGCAAACTAATTTATGCAGCAGCCAAATGGCTCGCTCACAACTTTAATGCCGGTAGCTCACAAAGTAGAATTTTTGCTCACAAGACTCCACCGCTTAGAGGGAGCACGGAATGCCAGGGTGCAGGAGTTTCATTTCCTTGTGGCCTGAGCACAGCCTGAGCTTTGGTGGCTCGAGTGTTTAAGAATGTGTATTTTACACATGATGCTCGGATGCACTTTGATGCTGGACGACGGTTCCAGGGGAGACTCTCTGCTCAGATTAAGGGCTTCCACATTAAGCCATCTGTTGTCAAGAAAACGAAACCATCCAAAGTCGACCGCAAAGAAGCTCTTCCAAATCCTCGGAAGGGAGAAGGAAAAAAAAGATTTTTTCCCCGTTTGTGTCTTGTCGCACATTGGGTTGTTCTGCTCCAATAAGCGGCTTTGGCGGTCATCGGGGGTCCCCACTGAGCTCAGAAATTTACTCATCCCGCTAAGCTGTTTACTGCATCCCGAATGCCAGACCCTTCTCCCATGACCTTAATCACTCCAGTGAAGAGTGCGCCTCGGCCGGGGAATGGTTCACACACTCTTTCGGACTTGGCTGTGACCAGACGACCCGAGAAAGACTATCAAATGAGTCTTAGTTCAGCTACATCTGATTCCTATCAGAGTCTTTGATTCCACTCCAAATGATGGCCATCTGGATTCTTGGGAGTGGGGGAACCGAAGGTCACAAACCCGCATTGTTTTCTTAACTTTCCCCACTTAGAAAGGATCTATCTATCATCCATCCATCTATCTATCCATCTATCATCTATCTATCCATCTATCTATCCATCTATCCATCTATCTGTCTATTAAAATAAAAGACCTTATTTTGCCAGACCCATGCATTCGGGATGTACCACTGCTCTCCTTGCTGGTGCGTTTTTGGGGAAAACAAACAAACAAGCTGCTCTTCCAAAGCCACAGAGATGCCAGGCGAGCGAGTTCTGCAGCAGTGAATTTCAGCGTAGCGACACAGTGATGATACACAGCACAGATGAACCTGTGTGAACCAGCCTCCTCTTCTGCAGTACTGCGATGAATGGGCTCCTTGTGACTTTCACAGAACGGCCACTGCAGCACGCCAGAGGAGAGAGGCGCCTTGCCAAGAAAGCCGATTCGTAAGCAGAGGGAGGGGGACGGGAATTTCTAATAAATGCTGGGAGGGAGGGAGGAAAGGGAGGGAGGGAGGGAGGGAGGAAGGAAGGAAAGGAAGGAAAGGAAGGAAAGGAAGGAAAGGAAAGGAAAGGAAAGGAAAGGAAAGGAAAGGAAAGGAAAGGAAAGAAGGAAGGAAGGAAGGAAGGAAGGAAGGAAGGAAGGAAGGAAGGAAGGTCTGAGGGTCTGGCACTGGAAGTGGCTTCAAAGCGTCTCATGGCATTTTCAGGCCGCCATCCTTGCAACATTTTCCTGGGAGTAAGGCTTACAGAATAACAGGGGGCTTACTTCCAAGTAGACCTGCTCAGGATTGCTCCCTTCACTCATTTAGTGTGGCATGAGAGAGCCAGTTTGGTGTGGTGGTTAAGTGTGCGGACTTGAATCTGGGAGAACCGGGTTTGCTTCCCCATTCCTCCGCTTGCACCTGCTGAGGTGACCTTGGGTCAGTCACAACTTCTGACAAGGGCTGTCCTTGAAAAAGAGCAGTTTCTGTCAGAGCTCTCTCAGCCCCGCCTACCTCACAGGGTGTCTGTTGTGGGGAGGGGAAGGGAAAGGAGTTTGTAAGCCGCTCTGAGACTCCAAGTGAAGGGCGGGGTATAAATCCAATCTCTTCTTCTTCTTCTTCTTCTTCATGGTCATCCTCCCCCCCCCCAACAGCATCTGTTGAAACTCGTCATTAAAGAGGGGTCAGACTCAAGGGTTGCTAGCTCTGGGTTCAGAAATACCTGGGGAGTTGAGGGTGGAGCCTGGGAGATTGGGGCTCAGGGGGGGGGGACCTCAGCAGGGTATAATGCCATAAGAGTCCACCTTCCAGAGCAGCCATTTGCTCCAGGAAAAGTGGAATAGATGGTTCTACGTGTCTGTATATGTGGTGCTTCAGTTCCAGAGGACATATTTCATTATCTGCTATTTTGCCCTGTGTATACAGAAGTCAGAACTAAATTTCTTGACAATCCGTTAAAAGGACAAAACTTTGCCTCTGACTCGGATCAATTGGTCTTCTTATTATCTAATACCGATCCATTTATTACTGATAGAGTCTCATGTTTTGCCTGGGCTGCGAGGAAGATGAGGGCCAGGACCGCTGCTTCATTTATTTATTTAGGCATTTTACCCCGCCCTCCCCGCTAGTGGGCTCAGGGCGGCTTACAAGGGGCATGAGCCCATACATAAAACCAGATAAGACAATAAAATCATGAATAATAATAACAATACAATAATAAAGTGCTTTCTGTAAACAAGATGGTCTTGAGTGGTTTTGATGGCATCCTCAAATCCTCCCCATTGGGGTGACACTGTCCAGTAGATAGTCCAAGCCAATCCCACATTGTCAGTGCCATGCAATTTATGGCGGAACTTCCAAGGGCGATTCCTAATCCTGATGGTATCGCCACCATTGGTGGTGGTGGCAGCGGCAGCCCCTATGCGAAAGACTGGTGGAAGAGCTCCGTCTCGCAGGCCCTGCGGAACTGCATAAGGTCCTGCGGAACTGCATTCGGTTCCGGGAGCTCGTTCCACCAGGTAGGGGCCACCACTGAGAAGGATCTGGTCCTGATCACAGCAAGCTTTACCTCCCGGGGGCCTGGGATCACCAGGCGGTGTTGGGTCCCCGACTGAAGTGCTCTTGGGGGTATATGTGGGGGAAGGCGGTCCCTCAGGTAAGTCGGACCCTGGCCATGTAGAGCTTTAAAGGTGAGTACCAGCACTTTGAAGCGGATTCGGTATGCCATTGGCAGCCAGTGCAGCGCTTTCAGCGCAGGCCGGATGTGCTCCCGCTTGGGGAGACCCATCAACAGCCTGGCCGCCGCCTTCTGCACTAGCTGCAGCTTCCGGATCTGCGACAATGATGAACCGGATCTATTTTCAAGGTTCATCATTTTACAGTGTATTGATATTCGTAAACAACTGCATTTTATTTCTAGCAGTTTTTAGAAACCATTCCTGTAATTATGTTTGACTTTTTAACCACTGTGTTCTTAATCCCCTTTTGTGATGGCCTTTGGCTACATACAATGGAATAAACGTCTGTCCTAAACAAATGATAAACAAGTGAGTGATTAATGTCGTCTGGAGATCAGCTGTGATTCCTGGCGATCTCCAGCCCTCACCTGGAGATTTCCACCCCTACCGGACTCTCTGCTGTTCTTTGCTACAGCAGCCTAACCAGCACACCGCTACTCCTGGAATACAGCCCAGAGACCTCACGACGATGCAGGTGGCAAGGAGAGAGTTAAGAAGATACACTTCCCCGTGCTGACAACCGGCTTCAGCTCCCTCTCCGCATGACAGGGATGAGGCTGGCATGAGTTTGCATTTCTCCTTCAAGCTGAAATGTAATCCCTAAGAAACACTAATCTCTCTGGGACCAGAGCTGGGGGACTGGTGGGGAGGGGGGGAGCATAGAGTGCAAAGAAATTATTGCCAACTCAAGCAAGCTGGTGGGGGTTGAGGGGGGAAATCAGAGCCGGGTTGACTGGCTGCGTGCCGTCAGGTGGCGCGGGACGAAAAGGCAGGCAGATATTCTGAGGCACAGCCAAGGGTACAACTGGAATAAAAATGCCTTGGGTGTATCTCACGTGGCTAGCGTGGATGAAGGCTGATGATGGAAGCGAGGGAGGTCTCAGAGAGCATCCTGCGGCATTGGGGCTCAAAAACAAATAGACATTAAAAACATATGGAGCAGAGGTCCATCAGTGGCTATTAGCCACAAGGTATAGATAGGAACTCTCAGTCTGGGGCAGGGGTCATTTCCTGCAGGAGCGCACAGGAGCGGAGCTCCGGCAGTAAGGAGCCCAGGGGGTGGGCACATGCAAGAAGCCCCACCCCCTGCTCCCAGCAGCCCTCAGTCGGGCCACAAGGAGCAAGAAGCAGCCAGGTAAGTTGCAGAGCCCCCCTCCCGCATTCAGGTACAAGCTCTCCCTCCTCTGTGAGGGCAGATCTGCGCGTTTCCCCCCCTCCATAGCTAGCAATCCAAAACAGTCCAGTGGCACCTTTAAGACCAAGTCTTATTCAGGTACAAGCTCCCCCTCCTCTGTGAGGGCAGATCTGCACGTTCCCTACCCCCCAATAGCTAGCAATCCAAAACAGTCCAGTGGAGCCTGAGTGGTGGGCATATGCAAATAAGTTATGCTAATGAGCTCCTGAACCTCTTCTTCTATGAAATGACCCCTGGTCTGAGGCAAGGGATGCTCTGGATTCTTGGTGCTTGGGGGGGGGAAGTGGGAGGGCTTCTAGTGTCCTGGCCCCACTGCTGGACCTCCTGATGGCACTGGTATTTTTGGCCACTGTGTGAGAAGAGTGTTGGACTGGATGGGCCACTGGCCTGATCCAACATTGGCTTCTCTTATGTTCTTATGTCCATAGGCTTGCCAAATTCCAGGTGGGGCCTGGAGATCTCCTGGAATGACCACTGATCTCCGGACAACAGAGTGTGGTTCCCCTGGAGTATATGGCTGCTTTGGAGGTTGGACTCTACAGTATTATACTCTGCTGAGGTCCCTCCCCTCCCCGGCCCCACCCTCCCCCAAGCTCCACCCCCAATTCTCCAGGAATCTCTCAACCCAGAACTGGCAACCCTCATTGAAAACATGGAATGTGGAGTTCCCTGGGAGACAGTGCTGATGGATTAGGCCCATGGCTCCATGGTAGAGTCCCGGAGATTTGGTGGTGGTGCCAAGGGAGTGACTTGAAGACTGGAGAACAGACCATAAGGATCCTAAAAGATGTACCATTTGAAATTCGTAAGAAGCGGAAGACTTATAAAGGACTGACCACATTCTTGCAAAATCACCAAATTAACTACAGATGGTTGATTCCAGGAGGGCTGGTCTTTAAATTTAAAGACAAGAGAGAAAAGATAGACTCCATTTTCAAAGCTCAAGACTTTTTGAAGAGGCACGCCAGTTCAGAGGAAGATGCAGAACTCGCGACATGGAAGGTACTTAGCAGTGAAGAGGACAGCGGCCCGGAGGGAGAGGACAAGGAACCGGAGGAAGGAGGAGCAGCAGGAGGTGTACCCTATAACTTGAGAGATAAAAAAGGAAAGCACCTCAACAACTGAAAAACTTTTCAGAAAGCGCATTAAAGGACAATACTAAAAATAACCCGAAAGAACACTACTAATATAGTTCACCTTTATTTTTGACAGGTAAAGAAGGAAGAAGATCTGTCAAACGCAGAAGAAGCCACAGAATGTAATATTACTAACAAAAGATTAATATACTAATCTAATCATCACTCACCACTATTCTTAATCCCTCTATAGACCCTTCCCTTTTCCTGAAAATTATAAAAGCAATAAAATTCTCTCCTTTTTAGGAGAGTTTTACAACAAAAAAGAAAACATGGAATGTGGAGTTCCTTGGGAGACAGTGCTGATGGATTAGGCCCATGGTTCCGTAGTAGAGTCCCAGAGATTTGGTGATGGTGCTGAGGGAGTGACTGCCGTTTCCACCCGTTTCTCCATGGTATAACTCCAAAGCTGACATTTTCTCCAGGGAAACTCATCACTGTAGTTTGGCGACCAGATATAATGCTGGGAGAATTCTAGGCCCCACCAGGAGGCCGGTAACCCTACCTACCAGCCATGAATGGTGGCCTGCCAATTTGTTGAAACGCGCACGCCCACTCAGAGACCAATCTCATATTTGAAATTCCAGGCAGGTAGCAAAAACATGAGGTTTGATTCCCCCCCCCCCGAGCTACCATGGAGAAGTAAGCAAAAGCCACGTCACGCCATTCATTAAGACCAACCAAAACAATCATAAAACACTTTGCAAGCTTTCAAGTTCTCCAGAAGTCTTCACCAGGCTGGATGTTAAAAAGGAAGACAGAGAGGAAGGTCTCTAGCCGTGATCTACATCCTGTGCAGGATTCTGGGCAGATTTAAGTAGAAAAAAAAATGGTAGTGACTAGTAGACCTGGTGTCAGGCTGCCTCTTAACGGCCTTGTGGGGGAATGGCTGCTTTCACAGGCAGATTTTGTTCCAGTTTGACACCCAAAGTGGAGCGGTGTAAAGTCCCACCTGCATTGGTACAATAATCCTTGTGTCAGTCCTCATGGCCACAACCTCCTCCAGCACCCACAGTTGGGTTTTTGTTTTTTGGGTGGAGGAATTAGCAGTTACTAGATTGTTAAAGCACACTGATGTTACAATGCATTACCGCCATGATATTCTAGCTGCTCTCAATTGTCAGCTTTAATTTTTTTTAAATGCAGTCACTGGCCTTTTAAATTACAGAGATGTAAAGGGAAAGGTGCACCACTTATAAAGGTAAAGGTTCCCTTGCTCGAAAGCCAGTCGAGTCTGACTCTAGGGTTGCGGTGCTCATCTCCGTTTCAAAGCCGAAGAGCCAGCGCTGTCCGAAGACATTTCCGTGGTCATGTGACCGGCATGACTAAACACCAAGGCACACGGAACGCTGTTACCTTCCCACCAAAGTGGTACCTATTTATCTACTTGCAATTCCTTGCTTTCGAACTGCTAGGTTGGCAGGAGCTGGAACTAGAGACGGGAGCTCACTCCGTCATGCGGCACACTCGGGTCTCGAACTGCTGAACTACTGACCTTCCACAGCCTGCAGTTCAGCGTCTTAACCACTTGAGCCACCGCAGCTCCTGCACCACTTATACCTCTGCAATAAAAGGGGTTAGAGACTTTTTTTTAAAAAAAAGAAAGCTGAGGTTTCAGAGGAGCTAGCAGATTGTGGAAACAGATAGACATGATTCTATTGCAATCTAGCAATTCCTTTTTTAAAAAATAGAAGCCCAAGGAAGTTTCTGGTGGTGCTGGGGGGGGGGCAGAATGGTGGCTCTGTGTACAAACAACCAAAGAAGGGGGATAATGAGAGACTGGAAATATAAAAACCAATGGTTGACCGAACGTCTTGAACAGTAAAACTGCTTCTGCATAGACACTGAATGCAGAGAAATCAGGGCAGGATCACATGATATGATCCTGTTTCCTTCTGCATGGGTTCTGTGTATGTGGAAAGGGATGTCTGAAGAAGGCAAGTGAGAACAATGTCGATGTTCACTCATCATGAGATAAAACAGTCAAATCCACAACCCCCAGTGAATGTGGGCCTCTCTCTCTATTTTTACTTCTTCAACCTTGAACAATGGCAAGACAGAGGCATATCGATATTTTAAATCAATAAACATGTTAGCTGCGGAGACTGAGGCTGCTTCCGCACAGAGATTTTTCTCTGGAGTGCTAATTGTCCTTTCCCCATCCTCAAAACATTTCCCCCTAAATCTGCTTTCCTCTGATCTTTTAGGAAAACAGAGTTGCACTTACCCGTAACTGTTGTTCATTGATGTCTTCTGTGCAGATGGACATTGGGATTGTGCTTGTGCAGGTTGTCCATGGGACACTTTTTTACTTGCTTAAAACTAGAAGAAGAGGAGGAGGAGAGTTGGCTTTATACCCTGCCCTTCACTACCCAAGGGAGTCTCAGAGCCACTTACAAGCTCCTTTCCCTCCCCCTCCCCACAACAGACACCCTGTGAGGCAGGTGGGGCTGAGAGAACTCTGACAGAAACTGCTCTTTTTCAAGAACAGCTCTGACAGAACTGTGGCTTGCCCAAGGTCATCCAGCAGGTGCATGTGGAGGAGTGGGGAATCAAACCACCACACCAAACTGGCTCCGAAGAGGGGGCACCCCACCCCTTTCGGAGCCAACACACACACAGGATTTCCACCCAGTGGTGACACGTGTTCCGTCAGCAGGCGCCCCTTCCCTCCGTAGCTGGTAAGCCACCGTGAGTCCCCTTCCATGGCACAATAGGCCCTGTGAGAGCTCACGGAGGGGCAGGAGGGAGGGAATGTGTGTCTGCACGGAAGACGTTGATGAACTACAATTACAGGTAAATTACAGGACCATTAGCGAGCTACTCTCCAGAGGAGGTGGGGTTAGTCTCTCGCTGGAACAGAGCCTATAAAATAGCCTTGCTCACATCTGCCTCTTTCCTCACCTGCAAGTTGAAAGTGTAGTGCCTCACAGATGTTCCTTGGCAGCCCTGCAGATGTCCAGCAAGGGAAGTCATCGATGATACGCGGCAGATGAACCTTGTGCTCGAGTGGAGTGTGCTTTCACCTCAAGTGGAAATGGCCCTCTGCTGGAAATGTATTATTTATTTATTTTTATTTCCTTCTATTTATATACCGCTCACCCCCAAGGGCTCTGAGCGGTTTTACATTATACATTTGATACAATTCCTACCTAAGGCCAGACACACATACAATGGGGAAAGTGACTAGCCTAACAGGCACCCTGAAGCGGAGACTTCGTTATTGTGGTCTTTCTGAGATGCAAGGTCTAGATTCCAGTCATTATAGGGTTAATCTGTTGTTTACGTCAGTGCTATTGTTTAGCTTGATGCGTAGAAGGAAAGCTGGCACAGAGCCAATGCAAAGATAGCCTGGGAAATCTAAGTGTGTTTTGTAACACTGATTGGTTAATACAATCAGGTGACTTCCTTCTAGGGGTCAGGAAGAAGAAGGTGATTCTCCATCGTTGTGTGACCATGTGTCTGTAGCTGTAAGATGTGAAAATGTAGCTGTAGATAGCTCTTTTGTTTGTAGGTTTCCTGTGTACCTTTTCCCCTTAGAAATTGTAATGTATTCAGCCTGACATGCCCGGACTTGCCCGGGCTGGCCAGGCACAATTCCTCAATAGCTTCAAGTCTAAAGACAATGGGTCCGTAGGATCCTAGCCGGCCCAATCAAAGGGCTAGGTCCCCAGCCGGGAGGCCAATGAGTCTCTCAGTTACTGTAAATAGCCTATCGGGAGTAGGGGGTGTGTTTAGGTGAGCTTGGTGGCGGGTTTTCTGAATGAATATAAACCGGCCTGCGAGCCGGTCAGTTGTCTTTGTTCTGAACTAAATAAAGGTATGCTTAGCTGAAATCACTCTCCGCCTGCATACTTTTCAGAAATAAAGCTTTTTACAAAGAAAGAAATGTCTCCTCTCCAGTGAAGCAAAGATCCATTGCAAACTCTGACCATTAAGTATTTTGACTATTTTCCCCAACATATTCTGGATGCCATGTAGCAGGAACAGTTGGCAGCAACTACCCATCTGGATATGGACTGGGCAGAAGCAGCTTTGCCCATTTTGGGGCCCCAATAACAAATAAATAGTGCTTTGTTTTTACAGAATTGTTTGGTTCTATCTACATAGGAAAGGAGGGCCCCTCCTAACATCAAGGGTATGTAGGGGCTTTTCCACTTCTGAGCTCAGAGCAGGGGAAAATACCAGTAGGACAATTTCCTGTGCTAGGTGGATCTCGGAAACTACCTTAGGCAGGGTGTCTAGACTTGAGTGGAAGACCACTCACTCACTGAATATCTTGAGGAAAGGAGGATCAACCCGGAGTGCCGCCAGTTCATGCTGCATAGACCGTGCCCAATTTCTTGTTCTTGAGAATATATTCATGTCGCTTCTTTATATGAGTTTCTTGTATACAAATGATATCTGCTTTTTTAATGGCTTAAAAGTTTTAGCTCATTTGGTAGGAGAGTTTAAGCCACTGATGTCTATTGATATCACATTCAGATTATCCATTTTTAATACGATACTGCTGCTTGGTCTACCTTTCTGTCTTCGTCATCTGTGCTTTTTGATAATTCTTCTGCAAGCTGTTTTGCTTGTTCGATCGTGGAAATAATTCTTCTGCTTTTGGAAGCTGCACATATAGTGCAAATGGGATTCTCCAGCAGTATTTAATTTCTTTCTTTTGTAGGATCTGTCTTAAGAAGTCAAAATCTCTTCTGTTCTTCAAGAGAGTGGAAGGGAGGTTTTGAAAGATTTGTATTTCTGTCTCATGAATTTTAGGAGGAGAAACTCTCTGTTCATTCAAGATAAAATCTCTAGTTTTCTTATGTATTAACTTCACCAAAATATCACACGGCAGTTTATTCTTGGCTGCAAAACTGGAGTTAATTATGTATATTTGGTCAATATCTGGGAAATCTTCTTCAATCTTGTAATGGCCTTGTAGCAGCTTGCAGGAATTGTCTTTGAGATTAGTTTTGCCAAAGTCCCCTGGCACGGATCAAAAGGTTTCAGTCCTTTGGTTGGTAACATCTGGATTAAATTACTGCAATCTGCAGTGTGCTCTTCTTGGGGCTATCCTTGAAGACTGTCCAAAAGCTACAGTTGGTACAGAATGGTGCAGCCAGAACAATGACCTGAGTGAGTTGTAGAGACCATATCACTTCAATGTTATTCCATCTACACTGGCTCCCGATTTGTTTCCAGGCCCAATTCAAGGTTCTGGTACTAACCTTTAAAGCCTTATATGCCTTGAGGCCAGCATACCTAAAAGACCACCTACTCCAATATGAACCTACTGACCATTCCAGTCATCTTTGGAGACCCTGCTTCAGATGCTAGATGGGTGGCAATCCAAGAAAGGGCGTTACTGGTCACAGCGCCAATGCTTTGGAACTCTCTCACCAGAACAATTCATCCGCCACCCTCTATCGTTGCCTTCTGCCACCTGGTGAACTTTTTTGGTTGGGTTCGTCTGTTGTTCCCTCCCTCCTTCACTCTTATTAGCCCTCCTCCTAGTCTGTGTGTTTTTATGCGTTCATGCGCTTACATTTTATATAATGTCGCACTTGTTTTAATTTTTTAATAGATATTTGTATTTTAAATGCTTTTGGATTTCTCAAAACTTTTAATATTTTTCGAAAGCAAGAAATTGCAAGTAGATAAATAGGTACCACTTCAGTGGGAAGGTAACAGCATTCTGTGCGCCTCGGCATCTAGCCATGCCGGCCACATGACCATGGAGACGTCTTCGGACAGGGCTGGCTCTTCAGCTTGGAAACAGAGATGAGCACCGCATCCCTAGAGTCGGATTCAACTGGCTTTCGAGCAAGGGAAACCTTTACTTTTACTAGGTCCTGCACTAAGTGTAAAGGTGGCCTAGAAATAGTTTAAATAAATAAATAAATAGGGCTATAGCACTATAACAGCATAGCAATTACTGTTTTTTAAAGGCCTCAGAAATCGTTCCAGGTCAAAAAAATATGAAGGGCGGTAGTGCGAGAAGACGACGAGCATGGAAAGTGAACTGAAAACGTCTGTTTGAGGCTCTGTTGCCAATGCACATGGCTTCTGGTCTAACAGCCATAACGAAAGCTACGTGTAGAATCCCCCTCTGTGAGAAATGATCATTTCAGAATTATTTATCCTGCTAGCAAGCCTTCCATTTGCAGTGTGCGCAATGTTCAGATATCAGGGCGAGAACACATTTCCTAATTTGATCCTTTGCGATTCAGACTCGGTGGCTTGATGCTTATAAAAAAAAATGACAATTAAAAAATTGTTGGGCTGTGCTTTGGGGCATCTCTGGATCAGCCACAGCCGTGTTACCCAATACCATGCACATACCAGCTACATTTTTGAATGCCCCCTATTCAGCTTGCAGCTGCATGTATTTACTGATGTAATTGAAAAGCCTGGCCAAAAAAAGAAAAGAAAAAATGTTTCTCAGCTTGGGCTTATTACACTTGGGGGTGTTTTATTTCAGGCACAGATGCACATATATTTGGAGTACGCCTGCCCCTGTGAAGATGTACTAGCGTTTTATACATAATCCCGATCGAGAACCAAATGATATCTAGCCCCAAAGTGGGTAATTAACTTCTTCCATGTCCTCACAGACCTCTGGGTAAGCAAGCAGCCCGTAGTTTTCCTTTGCAAGTTGACACTGTTAAGGGTGAAAAATTAATCATGTTACATGATTAATGTGAATTAGCATTCCCTCGATTGATACCCATGGTGTGCATGAATCAGAAAGGGTGATCTGGTCAAGTCTGAGACGGAAAGCGTTGAACAGCGCTGGCTCCCTACCCCTCTTACATCCCTTTCTGATCGGTTCCCGGCCCATCCAGGACCTAGCCTGTGGTCACATGGCGAGCTAATTGCGATTTGTTCCCACTATAAATTTGATTGGGAATATTTTTCGGGGGGGTTGGGATGATCACATTTTGTTTTTGTTGTTCAGTCGCACAGTCGATTCCGACTCTTTGCGACCCCACGGACCAGCTCCCGCCAGGCCTTCCTGTCTTCCGCCGTCCTCTGAAGTTGGCTCAATGTCATGTTCATTGCATCTATGACACTGTCTAACCATCTCATCCTTTGCCGTCCCCGTCTTCTTTGACCTTCAATCTTTCCCAGCATCAGGGTCTTCTCCAGTGAGTGCTCCCTTCTCATTGGGTGGCCAAAGTACTTGAGCTTCAGCTTCAGTATCTGGCCCTCCAGGGAACAGTCAGGGTTGATTTCTTTTAGGACTGACTGATTTGATCTTCTTGCAGTCCAAGGGACTCTCAAGAGTCTTCTCCAGCACCATAGTTCAAAAGAATCTATTCTTCGGCGCTCGGCCTTCCTTATAGTCCAACTCTCGCAGCCATCCATGACTACTGGGAATACCATTGCTTTGACCATGCGGACTTTTGTTGGCAGGGTGATGTCTCTGCTTTTTATCATGCTGTTTAGGTTTGCCATTTAGGGATGATCACATATCCCTCCCCAAACCAAAGCATTGCGCGAGGAGGCTCTGGGCACTGTCTAGATGCAGTGAGTCCCCCTCTCTCTGCCACCGGCTCACCTGCCAGCCTGCCCCGCACTTACTTCCCCCCACCTCCCCCCCCGAAACCTTCCACGCCGCCTCCTGTTGCCCGCTGCAGCTTCGAGGACTCCTGGAGCGGGCTCCGCCGCCCGCCCGCCTGCCAGCCCCAGCAACTTTCCACGCCACCTCCTGCTGTCTGCCTCAGCTTTGGGGACTCTTGGGGCGGGCAGGACCACGACCTCCACGTTGGATGTGCACTTGAATGTTTAAATAATGACATTTCTCAGTGCAGGATTGCTCACGTGCTCAAAGGCGGAATCTGGGGGGGGGGGACTCACCGCGCAAAGAACGGTCAGAGGGCCCTAATCGCAATCATTGCGAGAGATGGCTGTCCAGATGGGCGAAATCACCCAGAAAGTACTTACTTTTCCTGGTGCAGGAGAACGCGGGAGAGAACCAGGAGCATTGCGGGAATGAGCCCGCTTCGGTGCGGGAGGCGGATCAGCCCGTCTGGTCATCGATTTTAAAAGCGGGAGGAAGCAGCAGTGGAACCTGGTCAAAACAACCATGTGACCACAGCCCTATCCCAGTCTGAAACAGGGACCTCAGAGAGGCTTCCAGGGAACACCACAGCAGATAAAGGACTTGCAGGGAAGTCTTGTCTATTCCTTGATGGGCAAGGTGATTCCCCCCACTGCATTCTTAACTGGCGATCTGAAGATTGAGGGGGGGGGGAATTGGTGGAAATTGGCAAAACCTTAAATATGAGTGCTGGCACCCTTAAAAACAAACAGACCTCACAAGCACTGTGCAAGATACAGTAAATGCAAACAAATTTGCAAAGCTTTATGCATGACATACGGAAACGATGGTCCTGAAATGTAGTAGTAGAAGAAGGAGAGGTTGGATTTCTACCCCATCCTTCACTACCCGAAGGAGTCTCAGAGTGGTTTACAATCCCCTTCCCTTCCCCTCCCTACAGCAGACACCCTGTGAGGTAGGTGGGGCTGAGAGAGCTCTTTCCAGAACTGTCCTTGAGAGAACAGCTCTGAGAGAACTTGTGATTGGCCCAAGGTCAGAGCAGCAGCTGCATGTGGAGGAGTGGGGAATCAAACCCGGTTCTCCCAGATTAGAGCCTGCGCTCCTAACCACTACACCAAACTGGCTCTCATTTCAGTACACAATAAAAGTGGCTGGCAGAAGGTGGGGCTGATGTTTGTCCTTGAATTTAAACAGATGTTATGTTATCTCCTGATGTCACAGGGGAGGGGGGATGCAGGAGGGGCCCCTGGACGATGTTTGGCCAAGGCTTACCCCTCTGCAGCTGTCTTCACCAGACCCCAAAGCTATTTAAAACAAAAGGGGCGTCTTGTGGCACCTAAAAGACAAGCAGAAGTAGAGTAAAGCATTTGTGGACGGCAGGGGGTGTAACAGTGCGCTTTGCCGGGTGCACAAAGGGTTGTCCCTCCGCTGGCAAAGAATATATACACGGGCATCGCAACAAAGATGCCTCCGGGCACCTCGTTGCTTCAGCTGGGCCACAGACTCGCCTGTTCACCCCTCTGCTGTTTTAAAGAGCACAGCGTGTCTTCGGCATCCACCCAAAGAGCAACTGGGGAGAGCCGGTCTGCTTCCCACTCTCCAAAGAGGCCTTGTCACCATAGCGACCACGCACCTGTAGCACTATTGTAAGAAGGGGGTGCACGTGCGAGGCCGTCGCTTAGCAACAAGATGAGAGAGGGCGGTGAGAGGTAAGAGGAGTCCAAGATAGAGAGAGAGCTCTGCATTTGCTGACTCATGTAGGATACTCCCCCCCTTCCTTTTCCCTCGGCAAGCAGAAATCGAGCTGCAATTTTGGTGCCAGTGGACACCTCTGCAGGGCTCTTTTTGTAGAAAAAGCCCCGCAGGAACTCATTAGCATAATAGGACACACCCAACAGCAGGAACTCATTAGCATATCAGGCCACACCCCTGAAAGCACAGCTCATTAGCATATTAGGCCGCACCCCCATGTTACCAGAAGTGTGGTCATCCAGCCACACCCACCTTTTGCTTGTTATTCTGTTTACCTTGTTTGTTGTCAAAACCCAGGGCCTTTTTTTGTAGCAGGAACTCCTTTGCATGTTAGGCCACACACCCCTAATGTAGCCAATCCTAATGAGTTCCTGCTGTTGGGTGTGGCCTATTATGCTAATGAGTTCCTGCCGGGCGTGGTCAACTTGGGAGCCAGCCGGAACTGCGTTCCTGTCGGTTCCTGCCCAAAATAAGCAATTAGGGAGCAGGGGTTTTTCGGTCAGTGACTTTTACAGTGCGGTTTGCAACCAAATGCTCCATTTATTAAAACTCCGTTGGAGTACACAGTCAGTTAAGACCTCTAGAAGGGGCCCTGGTCTGAGTATCTGCCTCTTTAAGAAGTGAGGTGTGCAGTGACAGGGTCTTCTGTATGGTGGCACCAAGACTCTTGCTACTCCCTCCTTGCAGCAAGTCATGCAGTGAAAAGGCCAATCAGCTCAAAGTACCCGGTAAAATATTCATCTAGGGTTTGAAAGGATTCCCCCCCCCTTCATTACTTCTCTGTCTGTTTCTAATTATAATACGGGCTTCGGTTGAGCCGTTTACTGCTCTGCTGGTTAAAACGATGTTTTAGAGCCACTGCCCTGCCATCCTGTGTTTTGCGGCTGTTTCATTTATTCAGGGGTCATTTCCTGCAGGAGCGCACAGGAGCAGAGCTCCAGCAGTAAAGAGCCCAGGGGGCGGGCACATGCAACAAGCCCCGCCCACTGCTCCCAGCAGCCCCGGGCCACGAGGAGCACAAGGATCTGCGCGTCTCCCCCCCCAATAGCTAGCAATCCAAAACAGTCCAGTGGAGCCTGAGCAGTGGGTGTTGCCTTCTGACACACTTCCGGTGATGTCAGGGGGTGTGGCATATGCAAATGAGTTATGAAAATGAGCTATGCTAATGAGCTCCTGCACCTCTTTTTCCACGAAATGACCCCTGCATTTATTTAATCTTTGGAAGCCATCTCAAGGGGAGATTATATGGCTGAACTGTGTGTTTAAAATAAGATTTTTTTTAAAGTAACCAGTTTCTACGTAACTTAGGCACACGCCCCACCTTCCCCGTAACTTAACAAGCTTCTACTTTTCCTCATCTTACATTTGAGTTGGCCCCGTAGTGCTATTTCTACCATTCTGGGAAGCACGCCCAGATAAAATCAAATGTGCTTATCAAATCACTGTTTCTTGTGTGACACCAGAGTTACCAGTTGCGTGGTCTGTTGATCCATACACAGGGTAATTGTACTCTCCCAGTTGAGTGAGCATTTGCCTCTAGAGCTGGTAAGAGTGTCAACATTAGCTTCAACCGTCACAGAAGTGCACTCCACAAGGCTGAACTGCCCGTGTCCACATGGCAACAGTCAGGCTGTGGACTTTCTCTCTGTGTGTGTGGGGGGGGTCCAGTCCACTGGAATGGCCTATCAGAGTCACTGTGGAAGGCGCCTTCACTCACTGTGGTCAGGAAAGCGTGATTTCAGAAGGCGGTTGGTGGAGGAGAAACTGCTTCAGCAGACCCAGCGGTGTTCTTAGAACCTTGTGTGATGTATTTTATTTGAACAGACTGTTATACCGTGGTATGCGTTTGCCAGAGTGGTGCGGTTGGTTAAGAGTGGCAGACTCTAATCTGGAGAATGGGGTGTGATTTCCCACTCCTCCACTTGAAGCCGGTCACAGTTCTCTCAGAACTCTCTCAGCCCCACCTACCTCACAAGGTGCCTGTACTGGGGAGAGGAAGGGAAGGTGATTGTAAACTGC
>NW_015173821.1:66703-70232 GCF_001447785.1 Gekko japonicus
ATCATCGGATTTTATGGTAGCCTCCACACTCCATGCCACTTTCACTTCCTTCGATCATCGGATTTTATGGTAGCCTCCACACTCCATGCCGCTTTCGCTTCCTTCGATCATTGGATTTTATGGTAGCCTCCACACTGCATGCCGCTTTCGCTTACTTCGATCATCAGATTTTATGGTAGTCTCCACACTCCATGCCGCTTTCACTTCCTTTGAGCACTGGTTTTTATGGCAGCCTCCACCCTCCATGTCGCTTTTGCTTCCTTCGATCATCGGATTTTATGGTACCTTCTGCATAGATGTATGGCCATTTTATGGCCATTCAGGGGTGACTTTGCAGTCAGTACAGTGGTCCCCCAAGGTATCTGAATGTGGTTTTGAGCTGCACTTTTTCCTCCCAGTTGAGAAAATGTGGAGCGAATGCCAGATGCAGGAATCGCCCTAACTCTGCAAATCTAACTCTCTTGTCCGACAGTTGTGGCTGTCTGTGCCTCGTGTCCTTGACAAACTGCTCAAGGAGAATCTATTGGCTTCTGAAAGCATGAAATTCACTCACTTAATGCTGACAAGTTTTTGCCACAGGTATAGACGGATGAGGCTATAACAGGAACTGGGGAAATGGCCAACTCTCTTTGATTCCCTAAGCGTGGGATACTAATATTATACAACCCTAGCTGTGCCCAAGGAAAAAGAGCCAGAGGGTTAGCCACACACTAAAATGCATCAGGCAGCACGTAATTCCAGTGCCAGGTGAAGGTATACATCTATTGCCCCACTCACACAGAATGGCTGAGACTGACAGATATGGGAGGGGAGGTTTTGCCCCTAATCCGACGGGTTTCTCAATCTATTCCTCAAGATTCCTTGAGGTCCTTTGGTTCTGATCAGGTATAGGTAGCTCAGAAGTTAAGTCAGCCCTGGTTAGTACTTGGATGGGAGACCACCAAAGAAGTCCAGGGTCCCTGCGCAGAGGCAGGCATGGGCAAACCCCCTCAGTTTGACTCTTTCCTTGAGGACCCCATGAAGGGTCAATCTGGCTCGGCTTGATGGCGCTTTCCACCACCGTAAGTAGCTTTGATCCTACGCTCTGCTAGAAAGTCACAGTCAAAAGTACTTGAAGGCTGCGAGCAGTTTGCCACGATATAGCTATTGGGTGTAGTAAATAAGAAGCTGGAGACCAACTGGTGATGAAGGTGCATAGAAAGTTTATATAGATATAATGGTGAATATATACACAGAGATATACAGGCTATCATACAGCATACCGTGCCTTGGCATGAGAGACTAAGTCCCCACCTATCTTATTAAGCTAATAGCTTATATACTAAACCCAGCCAATCACTAACAAGGTGAATTAATTACCGACTCTAACAATGCCTGATAGAGAACACCTGCTAGTATAACACCTGGCTGTAATCACTTAATCACTAGCATGACAGCTAGGACTGTCAAACAGATCAAACTGATCTAGTAACTGCTTGCTACCTCTAGCACCTAGACATATATCTCAATAATAGCAGCGTTACCTTTGTGGATTTAAAGAGCATGATCAGACGATGACATCTGCCTTCCGTGGCCCGGTCATCGGCACCTCGTCTCACCCCGCTTTGGAAGCGGAGTCATCAGGCACTGGGGAAGGTCCCATGCCTGCACTTCCATCCCCCATTTCCTGATATCTGAACCCCTCTGTTGGGAAGTCCCTTCCATTTCTGCCTTCTTTGTTTTGCTTTTGGATTAGGTAGCTATGTGCGCATAAGCGCACAATCGCCCCTGGTGTGGTCAATCACCACAGCCAAGTAGCCATTCCGGAGTTGTTTTTGAGTGACAAATCCCCCCCCCAAATCCCCTCTCTCCTGTTTCTGCATCAGCATCTGAGAGCATCCTATGATTGATACAAGGGTAAATGCACTGAAGTCAGTGGGACTACTCTCATGTAAACCTGCACTTCACACACACACACACACACACACACACACACACAATGTATTCTACAGGAGAGAGGTGAAGGGAAGGAGGCTGAGAGGTGGTGGGGTACTTGGTAAAGAGGCTGTGGAGTTGTCAAAAAGGAGCCGGAGCTTTGGGTGCACACTTATGCGCATGGGTGAAAGACAAAAACAAAACAAAACAAAAACACAACAACCCAGAATGCCACAACAATCTGAACAACCAACCATTGGGTGAGTGTGCAGTGAAGCTGGTTCAGGGTGGGATGTCTGATCAAAACTCCCTGCAACTATTTAAACCACCACAAACAGAGGTGCAGTAAGATTGTGCCAAGCCTCCGGTGTGACCGCAGGCAGCCTAAGAGGATCTCCTCCTCAAATGCTCACCTTTGCTGTGAGGTGTAGGAACACTGCGGTGATGAGGCTTACTGCTTTCGCCGAGCTGACATTTTAAATGAATAAATAGATTTCAGCACAATTGTAGGAAATGAATTCACAAGAGAGATCTTCTTTCGGTAGACTGAGGACAGGATGAGGGGACAGAGGGGAATACGAACAGTCAAGTGGTTCTCCCACTGCTAAAAATTTTGACGCGCCACTTTTCAGAATCTTGTATGGCATTTAGAGACTTGAAAACCAGCAGGTCAGTCATCTTTCTAAATGAGCATGTAAAAATATCACACAGATTCTTTTTAAGAACTGTCCCATTCTCGTCTTTCTGCGCCGCCTTTGGAAAACTGGCCCTCAGAGATTCCTGCCTCAAATCCTTTGCAGCAAACAACTATTTCCAGGTCCTTTGTGAGATTTTATACCCCAGCCAAACTGATCGTTGCTTCCCTCTCAGGGGTTATACCGATTTCCAACTTTCTGCGGGTCTCAGTGACCATCAATAATTTTCAACAGTTGGAATGTTTGTGAACATTCTGAGACATGACAGCAGTGCAGCTAATAGCTTTGGGATACAGCCAGTTCTCCCCTATCTCTCCCCATAACAACTCCCCCTACTTTCATGCTGGGAAGGTGCCACATTGAAGCATGCAGCAGGCTCCGACATTCTTGGACTGTTTTCAGGGCTCTGCAGAAGATACGACTGGCGTTTCCTTCAGTTCTCAAAAAGAACGTGTTTGACAGTTCAACTTATTCTGTTTGCAGTGCCCATTCTCTGTTTGGCCCACTTCTCTGCAAGATGGAGCCGATCTCAAAATGAGCAGTCGTTTGAGTCTAGGCAGTTGGAGACATTCAGCACGGCAAACGGCCAAGAAGCTGCTGTTGGCGCGCTCACAATTTACTGGCTTGCCTAGATTATGTACGTTTGTCGTTGCGGGCAGGCCATGCTTCGTGTAAGATTAGGGGAAAGTGGATTTCCTCCAGCTCCTTCCCTACATTTGAAGGACTGTCTCTTTTTGAACGTCCCTCTACGCCAGCAGTGGTTGTCGGAAGGGCTCTTTTTGTAGCAAGGACTCCTTTGCATATTAGGCGACACACCCCTTAATGTAGCCAATCCTCCAAGAGCTTACAGGGGCTACTGTAAGCTCTTGGAGGATTGGCTACATTAAGGGGTGTGTCGCCTAATATGCAAAGGAGTCCCT
>NW_015173821.1:70524-84308 GCF_001447785.1 Gekko japonicus
CATGGTTCAGAAGAATGTGCCTATGCGCCATGGAAAGAGAAGAAAACTGAACCCCTTTCAAAACTAACCCTCTATGTGCCCCCCTCCCCCCCGCAAATGAATTTGTTTTTCAGCGCACAAAGAGATTGTTTCAAAGCGGTTCCTTTTGGTTAACTTTTTTTTTTTGTATCTCTTTCAAGATGTTCAGGGGTCCTTTTCATAGGATCCCTGAATTCCCAGGAAGCAGTTGTGAGCGCGTGCAGAGTATTTGCAATCCAATTTAGAACCTGTGCGTGCACTTGGGTTTGGGGGATCCGGTGGTCAGAACTGGAATACTAGAGAGACAAGCCACGTGAGGTGCCACTTATTCCACAAGGATCAAGACAACCAAGGAAACACCCTTTTTTTGTAAAGTGAATATATATCCATTGAATACTAATTTCCTCCCTCCCCCCGTCAAGTGGATTGGGCCCATAGCAGACAGGAGAGGGGGAGAGGGTCAGTAGCGGGAAAGCAAGGTAAGAACCCCTGTGTGCAGAACATTTGCAATAGCGCTCCTGCCGACCTAGCAGTTCGAAAGCAAGAAATTGCAAGTAGATAAATAGGTACCTTTCGGTGGGAAGGTAACAGCGTTCCGTGCGCCTCGGCGTTTAGTCATGCCGGCCACATGACCACAGAAACGTCTTCGGACAGCGCTGGCTCTTCGGCTTGGAAACGAGCACCGCCCCCTAGAGTCGGATTCGACTGGCTTTCAAGCAAGGGGAACCTTATAGACACAACCAGGGCCAGTTCCAGGCTTGAGGGGCTGGGAAGAGTATGGCCAAGGAACCCCACATGCTCACCATCGGGGTCCCCCCAACACCTGCGTGCCCTCCACCTGCCCGTGCATCCTTCTCCCACTTGCAAGCCTTCCCATGGCCTATGCTCAGTGGCTGGCACCACCTGCGCACCCATTCTCTGACAGCACTGGCCAGTATAGGCAGCTGGGAGGGCGGGTGCCACAGCCACCAGGTTGTGCACCGCCAACATGTCCTTCCTTAACGACACTGGGCAGTTGGGAACTAGCCTACAGACAAGTGGCGGGGGAGGTGGGTGGGTGAGGGTCAGCGGCAGTGGAGCCCACCAGAAGTCCTCCTGCCCCTGGCAGCTGCCCTGCTTTAGGGGGTGCTGGTGCCAGCCCAGGACCGAACATCAACGGCTTGATTTTTAAAAAGCGAAAGTCTGGAAGATGCTGCTCACAATCGGCAGTCTGAATGGACAGATGTTCGTGTCTCTGAGAATTCAACAAGGCCTAGAAGACCACGTGCGTTCAATAAACAGATCCCAATTATCTAATTCACAGTCCAGCCACTGTGGCTCCAGTTCTCTGCGGAACACATGGCTTCAACTGCAGAATAGAACGAATTAGACAGATAGTTCATTTGAGTCGCTTCAGGGATAGCCCCTAGCCTCCATCGCCGGTGCAGCTTCAGATGTGAAGAACTTCTCTCATTCTGATGCTATGTGGCTCCGAATTTTGGCGAGAACAGCACATACGCCTCGTGTACAATCCAGACAGCAGAGGCAACAGCTTCAACTACTGCTCGTGCTCGGGCCAATTCAAATGTAGAAAAATAGCACAGACCCCTTTCAAACTGCCTTTGTATTCCGTTTAGGAACTGGTTGCTAATGGATTTCCCCCTGTCATTTCAGAAAGACCCATTTTAGTAACCGTCTGCTAGCGGAATTTATTTACCTGTTTATACAAACCCTCATGCCGGGTTAGCGAAGCGTGGTTGAGCCGCTTTTGAGGAAAACTGTTTTTCCCCCACTTTCAACCCCTTTGTGGTGCTTCTGAATCACTGCAGTGTGCTGTTTAAAATGTCCATGGCGCTTCCTACAATGCCGCTTCCCCCTGACCCTTTTTCACCATGCAGTCTTTCTCGGACTTTTAAAAATGTTCTAAGGTGAGCACTATAGCATCGAAGTGCTATAGCAGTGCCACTGAGATGCACTGACTTAATGGAGTCAATCCCAATGGTGCCGCTATAGCACTTCTGTGTAATGGTGGTTTAGCACTATAGCGCTGGCCTTAGAACGTTTAAAGAAGTCCAAGGAAGATCACGTGGTGAAAAGGGGTGGGGGGAAATGGCACTGTCTGAAATGACCATAGCGCTTCAGAGACGGCTCATTAACGGAAGGAAATTTGCCATATGAACCCCCCATTCCAGTATCGCTTTACTCGAAAGTGGGCCAACAACAAATAACATCAGGTTTAGAACAGTAACGTGAAAAGGGCCATATAGTGGGATTCTTCCTGGGATGTACCCACCTTCCTGGAATGTAACACCAGGTGAGGATGTTAGCAGCCAGACTCCTCCTCCTGCTATGCTGAAAGCATAGTTCACACGTTCTTCGTTTTAACAGCACCCCAAAATCACATGTTTTGGGCACCACCTGGTCTGCAAAATGGTTCTGATGTCACACAAAATGGATGCCAGGAAACACAAGCCAGAGACATGTCTGGGCAGCAATTCTGGAAGGTATAAAGTCATGGGTTCGCCCGCTAAGGACCCTGTCCCCACCTTAAAACCATAAACAATGGCCATAATGGGTCTCCAGGAAATGAATGCTGTTGCTACCTTAACCTAAACATTCCCCCACCCTGCCTGACTTTCCCTGACCTGTTTACCATCATTATGAAACCACTTAAAACCTTTCAGCCATCCCAGGCAGCTTCCCCCTTCCAACCACAGAGGGTCGTCAAGCAGCCATTAGCTGAATTCATGCAAAACATCATGAGTTCCTCCAGATCGTTGCCAGTTCCCGGGAATGCTAGTCAGCATTTCCCAACATATTGTTTTACTTTCAGCTAATCCCAGGGGTCATTTCGTAGAAAAAGAGGTGCAGGAGCTCATTAGCATAACTCATTAGCATAACTCATTTGCATATGCCACACCCCCTGGCATCACCGGAAGTGTGTCAGAAGGCAACACCCACTGCTCAGGCTCCACTGGACTGTTTTGGATTGCTAGCTATTGGGGGGGGGGATGTGAAGATCTGTCCTCGCAGAGGAGGGAGAGCTTGTACCTGAATAAACCTTGGTCTTAAAAGTGCCACTGGATTGTTTTGGGCCGAGGCTCTGCAACTTACCTGGCTGCTTCTTGCTCTGACTGAGGGCTGCTGGGAGCAGGGGGTGGGGCTTGTTGCATGTGCCCACCCCCTTGGCTCTTTACTGCCGGAGCTCCGCTCCGGTGCGCTCCTCCAGGAAATGACCCCTGGCTAATCCCATCAGAATATCGTTTTAGGAGGGCAACCAATGACTGGCCAAACGCAGCCCCATGCAGGGTGTGTCTGTCCTGGGTGCCTACTAACACTTCACCCCCAAATTCATTTGGGTTCCTTTCCACAGCCTCGTCTCCATGGACTTCTGCACATCTGGACTGGTAATTATAACCCCCCAACTGCCTCCTATTATTCCCACTCACCTCTGTATTTCCATTACATGTGTGTATGTTTTAACGTGTGTTTTATTTCTGTATGCACACATTTTATTAGGATTTCTTCTTTTAATAGAAACAGCCCTTTTGATTAAGGAGGAGGAGGAGATTGGATTTATACCCCACCCTTCACTCAGAGTCTCAGAGCGACTTACAAACTCCTTTCCCTTCCCCTCTCCACAACAGACACCCTGTGAGGTAGGCGGGGCTGAGAGAGCTCCGAGAGAACTGCCCTTTCAAGGACAGCTCTTGTCAGAACTATGTCTTGTCCAAGGTCATCCAGCAGCTGCAAGTGGAGGAGTGGGGAATCAAACCTGGTTCTCCCAGATTAGTGTCCACACACTTAACCACGACACCAGTCTGGCTCGCTATCTGATCTGTTGCTGAGAGTTTCTTTGAGGGAAAAATCCTGGCATACATTTGGTGGAGAGCTCCCACTGGTGCCCCCTCTTGCTAAGCAAAAGGTCTCCTTTAAGAGCTAAATTCCCCCAAATAATTAGGAGACCTCCCCTTTGGGTAACAAGGGGGATTGCACATTATGTCCCCATGTTAAGAAAGGTCCAGGCATGTGGAAAGTTAACCCATCAGAATGAAGGCTAGGCTAAAACTTCATCCTTGTATGCTAGCTGTCCACAGGCAGGGAGCTTGTTTCAGCCCCTTCCCTTGACTTGGTCACGCTTTGTCCAGTGAATCATTAATGCATCTCTCCAGTATTGAGAGGGGAGTCTCACCAAATTCTGCAAAATTTGGGCTTTGTTTAATATGACACTTTTGACAATGGGTGGTTTTTAGGCATCACCAGGGCTTTTTTTGTAGAAAAAGCCCAGCAGGAACTCATTAGCATAACAGGCCACACCCAACAGCAGACAATCATTAGCATATTAGGCCACACCCTTGACAGCACAGCATATTAGGTCACACCCCCATGTTACCAGAAGTATGGTCATCCAGCCACACCCACCTTTTGCTTCTTATTCTGTTTACCTTGTTTGCTGTCAAACCAGGGCTTGTTTTGTAGCGGGAACTCCTTTGCATGTTAGGCATTCTGTTTACCTTGTTTGTTGTCAAAACCCAGGGCTTGTTTTGTAGCGGGAACTCCTTTGCATGTTAGGCCACACACCCCTAATGTAGCCAATCCTAATGAGTTCCTGCTGTTGGGTGTGGCCTATTATGCTAAGGAGTTCCTGCTGGGTGTGGCGAACTCAGGAGCCAGCCGGAACTCCGTTCCTGTGCGTTCTTGCCCAAAAATAGCCCTGGGCATCACAAATTTTGTTTTTTGACTCTCAGAGCTGGAAGAGACCACCAGGGTCATCCAGCCCAATGCAGAGACAACAACTATAACATCCCTGACAAGTAGGTAACTGAGACCTTAAAAACCTTCAGTGAGACTTTAAAAAACTCCAGTAACAAAGAGTCCACCGCCTCACGAGGGAGACGGTCCCAGTGTCAAACATGCCTCACCATCGGAAGCTCTTCCACAAATCTAGACAAACCCTCCTTTGCTGTAGTCAAGCCTCAGACTACTCCACGGGGTTACTGCAGGCTAGTCTTATCTCATCAGCTCATGGAAGCTCAGGAGGGTTGACTCTGGCTCGTATTCGGATGGGAGACCTCCAAGGAATATCAAGGTCGTGATAAAGAGGCAGGCAATGGCAAACCTTACTCGCAGGGAAACAGGCATTCAACGGGCTGCGCTAAAGTGAAAATAGCTACATTTTGTGAATCTGTCAGCAATTGTCAATTTCAAAAGGCTGCTTCGGGTAAATAGAACTCCAGAGACTCTGGAGAACCACCTCAGACACAGTTGTGCGCTGCTCTGCAAGGAAGCCGTGACGTCTCTTTCACAAACGGCATAAAGGATCTCTGACTCATCAGAGGGCAGCTTTTACAGACGGCTGACCTGACAAGCCTCAGGGAAGGTTAAAGGGCTGGAGGGACCACTGTCACAACCTGAACATGATGCGACTCTGCCATCTAGTGGGCTACAGAGGTATTGCAGCAGCAGACACCATTTAATGGGCTTCGATTAATTGTTGCTTTCAAGAGGTTCACACGGTCACACTTCTTGCCACCCCAGTATGTACAACAAAAAAGCTGGTATTAATCTGACTAGATCACTAGGTCCATACAAGGCAGCCTATCCCCAAGCATAGCCACTATCAGAGGTAATATTTCTGGTTGCAGTGAGCTGGCTTCACAAGCTAAGAAGAAAAGAAGAGATTGGATTTATACCCTGCCCTTCACTACCCAAAGGAGTCTCAGAGCAGCTTACAATCTCCTTTCCCTTCCCCTCCCTGCAACAGACACCCTGTGAGGTAGGTGGGGCTGAGAGAGCTCTTTCGAGAACTGTTCATGAGAGAACAGCTCTGACAGAAGCTGTAACTGATCCAAGGTCACACCAGCAGCTGCATGTGGAGGAGTGGGGAATCAAACCCGGTTCTCCCAGATTAGAGTCTGTGCTCCTAACCACTGCACCAAACTGGCTCTCAGTTTGGCCTGTCGAGACTGAGGTAACGCAGGCTGCTTTCGGTAAGGTGGTGCCACAGCCACATGATTACATCCCATCTCAAATCCACATTTCTCCTTGGGACAGAAGATCAAGTTGGGATGGAAGACCCAAGTTTTCTTCCCAAGTATATATTATGGGGCCGCGAAGAGTCGGACTCGACTGTGCGACTGAACAACAACAACAATATATTATACAGATAGGCAACCACTGACATTGGTTTCTTCCTGGGTGTAGGAGACTGAGAAACTGGTGTCGCTCGCACACGGCAAGTAAAATATCCTAGGCACTTCCTTACAAAAGGTAGCACGTGAAGCTGCTCTAATGGCCAGAGATCCTGGTATAAGTCGGTACATTTTTTACTATAAGCACCATGCTGAGACTGACAAAGACGCACAGATGTGGTGCTTGTTTACTGCTGTGACATCTGCCCACTCCCCATTTATCACGCACACACACTATTCATTTACTGCGCTCTCTCACACACACAGATACCCATTCAGATTACTCAAGAGTCATCTCTTCCTTTCTCCTTCCTATGAACAGCTGGGTCTGTTTCTAGGCCGGACAAGCTGTCAGTTTAAAGGGGGATTTGGTAGAAGGAGTCTGCTGACTTTCAAGCACGGTTCCGTTCTTGGGCATCCCGCGACCATCCTCTGCCGCTCTCCTGGCATGCCTGACTCTTCCTTCAGTCCACTGCCACCAGCGGGTAGGAGTCACTGCCCATGAGGGCCTCTGCTCCCAGCTTCCCTGAACATAAGAACATCAGAAGAGCCCTGCTGGATCAGACCAACAGCCCATCTAGTCCAGCATCCTGTTTCACACAGTGGCCAGCCAGTTCTTCTGGAGGGCCAACAACAGGGCACAGAGACCGAGGCCTTCCCCTGATGTTGTCTCCTGGCTCTGGGATTCTGCCTCTGAATGTGGAGGTTCCCCTCAGTCACCACGGCTAGTAGCCATTGATAGATTTATCCTCCATGAATCTATTTAATCCCCTTTCAAAGCTGTTTTTTCTTGAGAACTGTCCTTGAGAGAACAGCTCTGAAAGAACTTATGACTGACCAAAGGTCACACCAGCAGCTGCATGTGGAGGAGTGGGGAATCAAACCCAGTTCTCCCAGATTAGAGTCCGCACTCTTAACCACTACACCAAGGTCACAGCAGCAGCTGCATGTGGAGGAGTGGGGAATCAAACCCAGTTCTCCCAGATTAGAGTCCGTGCTCTTAACCGCTACACAAAACTGGCTCTCAAGTTTCCAGGTCATCTTTCAGGGCAGCCCCCCCCCCCAGCACATTATAGTAGTCCAGCCTTGAGGTTACTGTGTTGTGTGGATCATCGTGGCCAGATTGACTGAGACCTGTAGGGGGCCAAACTATACGCTAGATGAAGACAATACTTTCCCTTTGGTCACCGCAGCACCACACCTAGGCTTTGAACAGTTGGACAAGGATAACTTCGCCCCATCTAAAGTAAGGAGCATGAAGACCCTCCAGGTAAGTATACAAAATTGTAACTGATCATCAGACTGCAGAGATAAATTCCCCTAGACAAAATGGCTGCTACAGAGAATCGACTCTGTGGCGTTAATGTCCTGCCAACATCCCTCTCCTCCCCAGACCCCGCCTTCCTTCGGCTCCATGCCCCAATCTCCAGGAATTTCCCAGGCCGGTGCCCACCTCCCATATTAGGGTTGCCAGCCTCCAGGACCTCCCGCTTTTACGACCAATCCCCAGCTGACAGAGATCAAGCTCCCCTGGAGAAAATGGCTGCTTTGAAGGGTGGACTCCATGGCATCGTACCATGCTGTGGCCCCTCCCCTCCCCAAACCCCGCCCTCTCCTGGCTCCACCCCCCAAAGTCTCCAGGTATTTTCCAGCCCAGACTTGGCCACTCTACCCCGTATCACTTCCCTTTTGTCTTGAAGACTGCCCCCAGCTACTACAGCAAGGGTTCCAGGTATCGGCCTTCGCCGAAAACCAACAGATACGCAGCATATTATTATTAATAACTGTAAGTAAAGGTAACAGTTCCCTTGCTCGAAAGCCAGTCGAATCCGACTCTAGGGTTGTGGTGCTCATCTCTGTTTCCTAGCCGAAGAGCCAGCACTGTCCGAAGACGTTTCCATGGTCATGTGGCCGGCATGACTAAACACCAAGGCGCACGGAACGCTGTTACCTTCCCACCGAAGTGGAAAGCAATTTCTTGCTTTCGAACTGCTAGGTTGGAAGGAGCTGGAACTAGAGACGGGAGATCACCCCTTCATGCGGCAACCCGGGTCTCGAACTGGGTCTCGAACTGCTGAACTACTGACCTTCCACAGCCTGTAGTTCAGCATCTTAACCACTTGAGCCACCGTAGCTCCACAATTAATAACTGTACTGCAATTGTAATTTTTTTTTTTGCCTGGAACATACAACGTTTAAATAAAATTTTTTTAAAAAAGCAGCAGGGTTAGGAATCCCTGCAGGGGAAACTTCAGCTTTTGAGAGAAAGCGAAATCCTTGTGTTTACAGCAGAAGCCGAAAGAGCCACGGATCAAAAGGGAAAAGTCTGCTGATTTCTGCAGACTTACAGGCATGCATCTTTATCTACACGAAGAGCCGGGCCCCGTCCCTCAGAGGGCAAAGGAGGAGATGGAAGAGAGGCAGACTGCCAGGCGGTGAAAGGGGGGGGGGACGCATCTAACTACCAACATCCATTTGGTTGTAGGAGGAATAATGGACCTTTTCAAGTTTTTATTGTTATTTTTGGGTGAGGCAGAGTGCGAGGATGTAGTGGCAAACTTTAAACAGGAAGCAAACGATGTACCGAAAAGTCACATTTTAATTGTATAAATATGAAATAACACGAGAATAACAAAGGAACGCAGTCTGCATCCAAGAGAAATAAAAGGACGGGCTTCGTCAATGGAAAAATCCAAGGATTGCTGACATAGGGCCTGGTTCGGCCGAGCTTTATGAACGTGCTCAAAAAGAAAAAAGAAAAAAAGGAGGCTTTTGAGGCCTAGTTTACCTAGTCTGAACTAGGGTTGCCAACCCCCCCAGTTTGGCAGGGGTCCCACGCTTTTTTGGGGGCTAGAGCTCTTGCACAAGCAGAAATGCAAGAAAAAGACCAAGCAGCCAATTTTCTGGGCACTATAATATATGGGAAGGAAAGTGCCAGGTGTTGCACAGGAGGAACGAAATCCGTTTAGCTTTCTGTGCACACGTTTCTGGATCGAAGCCACCAAGCAGCAGACCTGGTATTTCATTCCATTTCATGCTCATATTTCGGCTGCATTCTCATGAAGTCCTACATTTCTAGGAGGTTAGATGTGGTGGGCTCAGGCACTCCTTGCTGTAACAGGGATTGTCCTGTTGAGAGAGCTTACCAAAAAAAGTAGACCACTCCTATTGAATGATAGCTTCGGTCCAATTTTAAGCTTGGTTCACACGTGTAGCATTCAAGTGGCAACTTGCACGCGCTCAGGCGGCATCCCGGACCGAGTACCACAGACAGAGCTGTCATATCCCTTCCCATTGTCCCAAACGCCATGGTTTATTGCAATTTACAAATAGTCAATTGACTTGCTGAGCAGAACTCTGCCTCTTCTTGTTGTTGTTCAGTCGCACAGTCGAGTCCGACTCTTCGCGACCCCATGGACCAGATCCCGCCAGGTCCTCCTGTCTTCCGCTGTCCTCTGAAGTTTGCTCAATTTCATGTTCGTTGCATCGATGACACTGTCTAACCATCTCATCCTTTGCCGTCCCCGTCTTCTTTGACCTTCAATCTTTCCCAGCATCAGGGTCTTCTCCAGTGAGTGCTCCCTTCTCATTTGGTGGCCAAAGTATTTGAGCTTCAGTTTCATTATCTGGCCTTCCAGGGAACAGTCAGGGTTGATTTCTTTTACGACTGACTGATTTGATCTTCTTGCAGTCCAAGGGACTCTCAAGAGTCTTCTCCAGCACCATAGTTCAAAAGAATCTATTCTTCGGCGCTCGGCCTTCCTTATAGTCCAACTCTTGCAGCCATACATGACTACTGGGAATACCATTGCTTTGACCATGCAGACTTTTGTTGGCAGGGTGATGTCTCTACTTTTTATCATACTGTTTAGGTTCGCCATCGCTTTCCTCCCAAGGAGCAGGCGTCTTTTAATTCTTCTAGTCTCTTCTCCCTCTTCTAGTCCACCCCTTTCCCTTATGTAATACCCGTGAGCACTATGATACCTGGCCAAAAAGGGTTCTGGAAACCATTTGCTTCTTCAACACTGTATCTCTTCTCCCGCGTAAAAAGCTAATCTCGGCTTCCCTCCACCTTCTCAGAGCAGGAAGTGCTTCACAAAATCCCAGCAGACTCTCGCGTTTTTCTTACAGTGAATGAGAAACATCCACACTGGAAACCCATCCACTCTCTCAGTTCTCAGCCAGCCTCTGCTCTTCAGTGTCTTTACAGGAATCAATTCCTCCTACCCTGTTTCCCCGAAAGTAAGACATCCCCCGAAAATAAGACCTACTTACAGTTTTGCCTCTCGCTGAAATATAAGACATCCCCCGAAAATAAGACCTCCCTGATAATAAGGCCTCCCCCGAACAGAAGGCCTGCTTGATAATAAGGTCCCCCGAAGCTACCGTAACTCTAGACTCTGGGCCGTAGCGGCGGGTGCCGCCGCGCAGCTCACTGTTGGCCGCCGCACAGCCGGAGCAGACAGGAAGTGCGAGGTCTCTTTTAATCAGAGAGCCCGCGGCGCCGCCAGGACAAGCTGCCGCCTGCTGCTCGCTCTGCCCTGACCGGAGTGTACCGTATTCTTCTTCATGGAAAAATTAGACATCCGCCGAAAATAAGACCTAGCGCATCTTTGGGAGCAAAAATTAATATAAGACACTGTCTTATTTTTGGGGAAACAGGGTAGTATCTGTGGGGTACAATAGGAGACGTTCCAGAGCATCCACCCTCTGCAGCCACTCTAGAACTTCCATTTCCTCTAGGCTCTATGGCATATGACAGAGTCTGCCCCCTGATGCTGCCATTTCTTCCAGAGAAGCTGACCTCTGTAGTCTGGAGGTCAGGTGTAATTTTGGGAGATCTCCAGGGCCCACTATAATGTTGGTAACCCTAGCCAGAAACTTCGGGTTTGCAACAGCAGTGGGGCAACTCGGGGCTAGGCCCCCTTACTTACAGGCAAGGCCCCACAACTTCCCTGAGCGCTGGCAGGTGTGGGGAAGGAGCCAGGTATTCCTTTAATTTGATTAGCCAGTGCCCCCTAAGAAATTTAAATGCCCTGCGACTTAAAAGATCCTGGCTACGGGCCTGTGCAATAGAAACACTCATTCTGGGGTCTGGCCTAGGAATCCCCCTGGAATTGTACCGGTACTGGGCCTCGGGTGCCTGCTGATCCACAGAAGGGAAGAATGGTCTGATTTATACCGTTGGGCCCAGTGACTGGCAGCTAATATGAAGCCTGTTGTAAGTAAGAGTCTGGCCTTCTGCCCTTGTCTGGTCAGCAGAGCTGCCGGGCCTCAGCCTCCAGCTTCCCCAGCTGCCACTTCTAGCAACTGGCCTGGGGCCCTTGGGATAGACAGCATAGGCCTCAAGGCCTCCATTCCATTATGGCCACCCACTTGGGCTCAGGCCGTGCCTAAGTATTTGGACTCTGTCTCTGCCAGCAGCTAGAAGCTTTGAACAAACAAACAAACAGATTCTGTCAGAAAAGGAAAAGGGCGTCTTGACACAGACGCGCCCTGAACGTTTGCAGACATCAGCACAACCGTGAAACTAGACCTCCTCGGTTTTTTTGGTAAACCAAGAGAGCCCAGAACGGCAGAAAATCAAAGCTGGGAAACGCAGTGCGGGTTCCTCACAGAGCTGTTATGGCTGAAAGATCACTAAAAAACAAACAGCCTCCATTTTAAACAGGGCTGAGTTGCATCGATTCAGTATCTGCAAAGCCAGGTTCATTGGGATCTCTTCAACGGTTTAATGTCCCCCCTGTTTATCCTCCAAGAAGCTTAAACATGAAAGTTAACTATCGCTCTTCACAGCTGAGACAGAAGAAAAAGCAAAAGGAAATCTATACTGGGACGAGTCTGACGGGAACGGAAGGATGCTCTCAGACTAGTAATTTTCTGTAGCAGTCCCCCCCCCCCCCGAATATATTGCAACGTATCATTACCCCTTTCCATCTGGCAATGCCTGACCCCCTTTCCCCCTCTGTTCCTCACCGAGCTAAAAAGCCAAATATGGCTCCATTTCAAATAGCTACAGGCCCTGCCAGTGTCAATAACATATAACCCCAAAGCCTCACAATTGGTTTCACTTAACCCCAAAAGTGGGTGTATGTTTCAAAACCCCAAACCTTAAAATACACACAACAGGCCCAAACCTTCAAAGGTGGCACCAGGAGAATTGAATTTTTTGCCTCCTCTTTTATACACGGAATGAGGGGGTTTCATAAGGCAGCAAACAGCAAGAGACTGCTGAGGATTTCAGATAAACTTCTTCCTTTGTTTTATGGTACCTAGAAAAAAACATCCACATAAACAGTAGAATACATTGTCATCAATATGCACACTCTTTTCAGTAACAAACAGCCTCCATTTTAAACAGGGCTTAGTTGCATCGATTCAATATCTGCGAAGCCAGGTTCATTTGGATCTCTTCAACGGTTTAATGTCCCCCCCTGCTTATCCTCCAAGAAGCTTAAACATGAAAGTTAACTATCGCTCTTCACAGCTGAGACAGAAGAAAGAGCAAAAGGAAATCTATACTGGGGCGAGTCTGACGGGAACGGAAGGATGCTCTCAGACTAGTAATTTTCTGTAGCAGTCGCCCCCCCCCCCGAATATATTGCAACGTATCATTACCCCTTTCCATCTGGCAATGCCTGACCCCCTTTCCCCCTCTGTTCCTCACCGAGCTAAAAAGCCAAATATGGCTCCATTTCAAATAGCTACAGGCCCTGCCAGTGTCAATAACATATAACCCCAAAGCCTCACAATTGGTTTCACTTAACCCCAAAAGTGGGTGTATGTTTCAAAACCCCAAACCTTAAAATACACACAACAGGCCCAAACCTTCAAAGGTGGCACCAGGAGAATTGAATTTTTTGCCTCCTCTTTTATACACGGAATGAGGGGGTTTCATAAGGCAGCAAACAGCAAGAGACTGCTGAGGATTTCAGATAAACTTCTTCCTTTGTTTTATGGTACCTAGAAAAAAACATCCACATAAACAGTAGAATACATTGTCATCAATATGCACACTCTTTTCAGTGGGACCTATTTCCCAGATATTTATTTAGCACATTTTCATCCCTCCCTTCCTCCAAGAGGCTCAGGGTGGCATACATTAGTCTCCCGGCCAGGGGACATTTCCTGCAGGAGCGCACAGGAGAGGAGCTCCGGCAGTAAGGAGCCCAGGGGGCGGGCACATGCAACAAGCCCCGCCCCCTGCTCCCAGCAGCCCTCAGTCGGGCCACGAGAAGCAAGAAGCAGCCAGGTAAGTTGCAGAGCCCCCCCAACCCGCCTTCAGGTACAAGCTCTCCCTCCTCTGTGAGGACAGATCTGCACATTACCCCTCCCCCAATAGCTAGCAATCCAAAACAGTCCAGTGGAGCCTGAGCGGTGGATGTTGCCTTCTGACACACTTCCGGTGATGTCCGGGTGTGTGGCATATGCAAATAAGTTATGCTAATGAGTTATGCTAATGAGCTCCTGCACTTCTTTTTCGACGAAATGACCCCTGGTTTCCCCTTGTCCATTTCACTCTCACAACAACCTTGTGAGGCAAGCTCGGCCAAGGAGGAAGCATGACTGGCCCCAAGGCCAGCCGGCAAACTTCCA
>NW_015173821.1:84874-88939 GCF_001447785.1 Gekko japonicus
GAGGAAAGCGATGGCGAACCTCAACAGCATGATAAAAAGTAGAGACATCACCCTGCCAACAAAAATACGCATGGTCCAAGCAATGGTATTCCCAGTAGTCATGTATGGCTGCGAGAGTTGGACTATAAGGAAGGCCGAGCGCCGAAGAATAGATGCTTTTGAACTATGGTGCTGGAGAAGACTCTTGAGAGTCCCTTGGACTGCAATGAGATCCAAGCGGTCAATCCTAACGCAAATCAACCCTGACTGTCCCTGACTGTTCCCTGGAAGGCCAGATACTGAAGCTGAAGCTCAAATACTTTGGCCACCAAATGAGAAGGGAGCACTCACTGGAGAAGACCCTGATGCTGGGAAAGACTGAAGGTCAAAGAAGACGGGGACGGCAAAGGACGAGATGGTTAGACAGTGTCATCGACGCAACAAACATGAGGTTGAGCAAACTCCAGAGGACAGGAAGGCCTGGCGTGATGTGGTCCACGGGGTCACGAAGAGTCGGATTCGACTGTGCGACTGAACAACAAGTTCTAAGCTGACCAGTGGAAAGGAGCAGCCAAGAGCCAGCCTCTGATCCTGCCCCTCCACCCGGGAAATTTGTTGTGTTCCATTCTTGCAGGAACTCGGCAAAGTTTTTTGGGGGCGGGATCAGATGACAGCTACCTGCTGATCTCTCTGATCATCGCCCCCCAATTCTCTGCACCCCTACAAGGGTGACGCTTTCTGGGCAGGAGATTAAAACTGAGCCTCAGCCGGTTCAGTGGGGCTACCATCCTCCAGCTCTCCCAGAATTACAGTTTGTCTCAAGACTAGAGATGGTTTTTTCTACAGAAAATGGCGGAGGGTGGACTCTGTAGCACCCCACCCCCAGATCTCTAGGGATTTCCCAACCCAGAGCTGGCAAACCCTACGATTTTCACCTCAACCCTGGCTGTGGCCCAGCCTTGCAGGACCTCAGGCAGAAGTTATAGGTTTCCCTCCTACCCACCCAACTTTCTCATGCAAATTCCATCTCTGCCCCGACATTCACATTATGAGGGGAACACAGGTCTGGGGGCCTTCTGCTTCCTTCATAACATGCAGTTCCAGATGGTGAAAGAACCACCGAGAAAGGGATCCTTCAAGGCTCTTGTTTCAAAAAAAAAAAAAATGTTTATGTTTTTACTGACAAGGGTTTTTTTGTGATTCCATAGACTACTTATTTGCCTTTTTAAAATCATTTGTCATTGGGCATTTCAGAAGCAACCTATTTTGTGCCTTCTATTCACAAGCACTTTGAATGTTAAAACTCGTCATGTCAACGCTAAAACCTTGTCAGAACCCGCAAGTAATCTCATGTTATCCACTGTTTCTCCAGCCATCCCTGAGCTGTGCGTGTGACACTCCTAAGCATTAACTTTTGTAAAATTAAAAAGCCATTTGCGTCTCCTCAGTCTCACATGTATACCTTTCACCTCACTGAACTGAAGCTACCACCTATGCACCATATCCTCTGCAGAGGTCAGTAGGGTCAAAGATAACAACAAAAGATTCTCCTCCCAACCTCCAGCGAGCAGTTAAGGCTGATTGAAAACAGACTCAGAATGCAGAAAGGAGTTGTTTTATTTTAAACAATATTTCATTCTCAATGGATATTTATAAAGACATTCATCCAGGTACTTAGGAAAAGCAGAAGGAGAAACACCATGGCCCAGCCAAGAGCTTGGTTAACAGTCATAAATCTTCAAAGCCTCAAGGAATTAAGACTGTACGAAATGGCATTTGTACCTCAGCCTCATTTCGTATTTAAATGCTGGCGGTCTCATCATCCAACGGCATCCAAGGCCTACGTGCAGATTTGAGGAAAAGGAAGAAATGGAAATTAAATGTTAGAAGCCCACAGTGATACTTTTAGAATGGCCATAGAGCATGTCTGTAGACTATAGGGCAATCCTAACAGAGATCTTTCAGTCTAAGTTATCCTTTTTATTTCAGTGGGTCTTGTTGTTGTTGTTGTTCAGTCGCACAGTCGAGTCTAGGCGGGAGTAAACCCTTCCTTAGCGTTGCATTGGTATTGTAGCAAGAGCAGAAAACAGCCCAACTTTTGGCCATGCCCAGGCTAGAGTAGAGGTACCAGAGGCATGGATCAGATCCGCCATATACTTACAGGCCCTTCCATTCCAATGATGAGAGCAGGTTCCAATAAGAGCTGTTGCCACTGCAGGTCATGGTGGTCCTTGGCACAGCTCCCAAGTAACATCCCTTTCCACTGTAAGAGTAACAGTATTTCTGTACATTCCCAGGGCAATCTTGCCAGGTGCTTCGATGTGGCCAAAAGAGTGGTTCAAATGTAAGTTTTTTACTAGGGATGGGCACAGAAAATGCAGTTCATGATGGTTTGTGAGGTTTGTGATGTGGTAGAACAGCCCCCTGATGTGCTAGAGACACCAAACTCACAAGCGATCTTTGGCTGATTCTCCTCTACCTACCATCCAAAGAAGGTGCCCCCATCCTCTAATGTTTCCGATGGAAGAAAAAAACAGCAAAATAGCAAGAGCAATAGAAGCCCAGCAGAACAGACTCAAAGTCCCAGAGAATTTCTGCAGTAGAAACTGAAGGGGGGACATTTTTGCAAGCCCAGCAGAACCAATCCAAAGTGCCAAGAAGAACCAGTGGCACTGTGGCACTGCAAACCCAGCAGGACTAAGGTCAAGCCAGAGAATCTCTGCAGTAGTAACTGGTGGTGGTGGTGGGTATTTTTCCAAGCCCAGCAGAATCAGGGCAATGTACAGAGTGCCAGCAGTACCAGTGCCATTGTGGCAATGCCAGTTCAACAAGACCTGATGGCTAGCACAGAATCATACTCCAAGCAAGGGGGGAGGGATTGCAAGTCCAGCAGAACCAGTGCAACGTACTAGTGCCCAGCAGAATCCAGTGCTATTGTGGCAATGCCAGCTCAACACTGACGTGAAGCACAGAATCACTCACCGAGCAAGGGGGGGGGTGCAAGTCCAACAGTACCAGTGCGATGTACTAGTGCAGGGGGGTTGCAAGTTCAGCACAACCAGTTCAGTGTACAGAATGCCCAGCAGAACCCAGTGCCACTGTGGCACTGCAAGCTTAAAAGGACTGATCTCAAAGCAGAGTCACAAGAAATCCCAGTGAGGGGGGATTTTGCAAGCCAAGCAGAACCAGTTACAATGTGCAGAATACCCAGAAGAACCCAGTGCCACTGGCATTGCAAGTTTAAAAGGACTGATCTCAAAGCACAGAGTCACAAATCCAAGCAAGGGTGGTGGTGGATTTTTGTAAGCTCCATGCAAGAAAATGGAAGGGAACACAAAGAAATGCCGGCAAAAGGGGGGACCCTCTTGAAACTGATGTGATTGTTTGAAATGGGCAAGAGTGTTTCCAAGGCTGGAAAATATCACCCACCCCCTGTTGCTTTGAAGTTTGGTAAACATTTTGTTTGAGGGGAGACAGTCTGTCTGGAAATGCATCCATTCATGAACTGGCACGAACCACCACAAACTGCTTGAAAGTTCATGGAAAGTTCATGCTGGCTGACCTGCCACAAACGAAAGGTTGCAAACCATGAACCAGCCAAAATTCATCACAAACTTTAAGTTTGTGAGCCAGTTTGTGCCCATCCCTATTTTTTACCCCACCCTTTCAAGACATGTTAATCAGTGAAGTGAGCGCTGCAGTCCATATTAGTGACTACAAGCCACATTCTGCAAACCACAATGAGAGCATACAAAGTATGTGGGATATAAGTCTAAAAAGTAACAAGGGTCCCAATCTGAGGGCAAACACAGAGAGCCCTGCTAGAGAAGCGACAATTGCCCAAATCAGTTGCAAGGCCACTGAATCCAGTCCCAGCCATCTGGCCCCCATGAGCAGCCCTAGTAGCCGAATGGGGATAAGGAGGTGGGGAAGGAAGGAGGAATCTTACAGTTGACATCTATTTGTGCAAACAGTTCCTGCCGAGGTTATATTTTTTTTTATTTTCATTTCTAATTCAAGTTTCTCACTGGGATTCAAGGCAGACTAAAAGGTTAAAAGAACTATTCAATAACTCAACTGATTAAA
>NW_015173822.1:0-4134 GCF_001447785.1 Gekko japonicus
CTGTGCGACTGAACAACAACAAATTGCCTGTTGGCTTGTAAGGTATGCTCCTACTTAAGGTAACTTCTGCATTGTGTATTTCATGCTAATTGTTAAATAGTGGGTTCCATGGATGAACAGACCACAAGTTAGTGATCAGCTCTACTTTATTAATGATTTCAGCAAGAACAAAACAGGACCCTAGAGCCTCAGCTCTGTTAAATAGCATGCAGTTGCCACACCCAAACACACCCCACTCCCAATGATAGGCTATTTACATAAGATTACTACTTGATTGGTTACTTCCAGAGTCCTGGTAGGCTATTGTTCTTATGCTACAAGCTCAGCCAGTCTCTGGTGTGTCATACCTGGAATGGTTTGGTCCCAATACATAACACTAATACTTGTGTTTATTAGATTTCTGTGGTCCTAACACTATTACATTGCTTATTACGCATTTACACTGTTGTAATCCATCTACAGAGTGAGAAAGGCAGAGTATGAGTACGGAGCAGAGATCCATCAGTGGCTGTTAGCTCAAAGTATAGATGGAACACTCTGTTTGGGGCAGTGATGTTCTGTATTCTTGGTGCTTGGGGAAGGGAGAGTGGGAGGGCTTCTGGAGTTGTGGCCCTGCTGGTGGCCCTCCTGATGGCACCAGGTTTTTGGCCACTGTGTGAGCAGTGTTTTGGATTGGACGGGCCATTGGCCTGATCCAACGTGGCTTCTTTTATGTTCTTTTGTTAAATAACAAATTATAAAATAAATCAACCTCACTGTTATTTCCATTCCCATGCATCTGATGAAGTGAATGCTGACTCATGAATGTGTATGCTGGACTGTTTCCTTTCATGTGCCAGTCACTGGACTCCTTTATTTTTGCTTACCTGAGTGTAAGTCTCACTGAATGCAGTGAGCTTTTATCTGCCTACACGTGCTGTGGCTGGGACTTCAGAGTCCACTTCAGCAAACTAGAGCTGTGGGTACAATTGCCAGCTGTGAGATGGGAAATTTTTAAACCTGTGGAGATGGAGGGTGGGGTTGTTTGGGGAGGGACCTCAACAGAGTACAATTCCATACGAGTCCGCCGCCTTCCAATTTAGCTATTTTCTGCCGGGGAACATATCTGTAGTAGTCTGGACATCAACAGGAATTCTTGGAGATCTCAAGGCCCCTCCTGGAGGTTGGCAGCCCGAGCCGCAAGCCTAATTAGGCTTTCCTGCAAGTAAACCTGCTAAAATACCACACGCTTCCTAGTAAACCCGTTCAGGCTTACTCCCTAAGGTATACGCAGCAATTTCCTTCTTGCCTCCGCTGTAAGGATCACCCCCTTTAAAGGGGCGCGTACAGTTGCCATTGTCCCTGTTACGCACCCGCCCAACCATTTTCTTCGACAGCAGGGCTCCGCCTCCCCAGTGACGTCCCAGAAGAGGGAGAGGGGGGCGGGGCCCTCCAGGAATGTCGTGTCAGCCCGTCCAGTTGTGCCGCAGCTCGCTTTACGGCAGCCTCTCGCGACGCTCCTCCTTTTCCTCTCCTCGCTAAGATGGCGGCGGCCGGGGTGAGCTTGCGTTTCCCACTGAGAACCGTTGGCAATCCGTTTCCATCGGGTCTCAGGGGCGGTGGCTGGGCTCTGGGAGTAGGTCATCTTGAGAAGAGGGCTCCGGCCTTTCGTTTAGAGTAGATTTTAGCGGAGGAAGGCGCTTGGACTGCGGGTAGGCGGGGTGGCCGAGGGCCCAGGTGGGAATATTGAGTTACCGGTTCTCTTCCCTGGTATTTGGGTGAAATTACACTAGCGTGGTGGTGGGTGTATGTCTGGGGAGGGGGAATTGTTGATCTTCCAGCTCTCCGGGGGAAACTGCTATACTCGGGGACCCATGGGATGCTTTAGGGGGTCACAATGGACCCTCTGTGTTCTAACAGGTTTGTAGGCTTAGGGTCCTCATTCACTGGGAGTTTAAGCAGAGCTTTTTTAAGGAAAGTCCCTTTCCTGGTGCTGGCACTGCTTGGGGTGGTACTGAACTGTCGAGCAGAGCATCTGTGTGCAGAGGCAATCTACCTCTGTAGATCAGGTGGGTACGAACAGGGGCGTGACTTTGGCGTTCATGCTTTGTATTTGGAAGTCTAGAGGTGTGGCTAGCAGCTGTTGAAGACCAGAGTGTTGCATTAGGTAAGACTTCAGGTCTGGGGATGTGGTAGGCTTGGCAGCGTTTAAATGGATGCGTTGGAAAGAACTTGTTCCTCTTGATAACCCAGAGGTATGGTGGGGTTTGTTGGAAGTTTTTAATGGAGCTGTCCTTCAGGAAGGCAGCTGGTTTGGTGGATTCCTAGTCTGGTATGATTTTGGACCTCATTGCGGGGGGGAAGTCAAAATAGTAGGGGGTTGCAACATTACTTAGAGTGCATGAGGGTGCTCTGGGTTGGTGGGTGTGGTCAAGTGCTTCTCGGTCTTCTAGGAAAGTGGATATAATAGAGTCTCAGTGGAAGGCGTGTCTATGAATGAGGTTGATGGGGTTCTGTTTGATTGACAGAGCATTAGGGCAGGAGGCTTTCTAGACATCCCGCAATATTGCAGTGTTGCAGTGGCTGATGGTGGGGGGCTGGTACCCGCCGTGGGGAAGAGACAGACTCCTACATTTACATTTTTTTCACTTGGCATTCTCATCCTTGGGTAGGAAAGGGCACGGTCTGCTTATGGAAGCGAGTTCTCCTTTGCTTCAGGGTGGCTGAGTCAGGCTTCTCATGCTGTCTCCTTCTCTTTGCAGACTCTCTACACCTACCCTGAGAACTGGCGGGCGTTCAAAGCCCTCATCGCTGCCCAGTACAGTGGTGCCAAGATCAAGGTCCTCTCGGCCCCGCCTCAGTTCCACTTCGGGCAAACCAACAAGACCCCTGAATTCCTGAATAAATTCCCCGTTGGGAAGGTGAGTCACAGAAGGCTGGCTCGGGTTACCCACCGCAGGCTGCCTGCCTGTCTTTCTGCATCCATTTGGGGCTCCTGTGAGGCTGGTGAAATTGGAGCTCTGTTTGCCGAGTGCCAGGGTGACCTTGGCAGAAGCCGGTTGGCAGAAGCTGGCTGAGTGGGCTTTAGGGCACTGGTTAACCCACACTGTCAAACAGCTCCAGGCCTGGTGAGCAGGCTAGGGACAGCCTGGAGTTGTAGCATCTCTAAAGCCTTGCTAGCCCACATCTGATCAGTTCACATCTGAGCCAGTTTGGTGTAGTGGTTAGGAGCGTGGGCGGAGAACCGGGTTTGCCCCACTCCTCCACATGCGGCTGCTGGGGTGACCCTGGGTCAGTCACAAGTTCCCTCAGAGCTGTTCTCTCAGGAGCAGTTCTCAAGAGGGCTATCTCAGCCCCACCTACCTCACAGGGTGTCTGTTGTGGGGGAGGGGGAGGGAAAGGAGATTGTAAGCCACTCTGAGACTCCTTCGGGTAGTGAAGGGCGGGATATGAATCCAGTCTCTTCTTCCTCTTCTTCGTGTCCACTCGCAGCACTGCCTAATGATGTTTGTTGCTTACGTGGCGTTTCCCAGCTTTCAGACTAGTGTTGGCTTGGGATCTGAATCCCCACTCTGCCCTGGAAGTGCACTGGATGTCTTTGGTCCAGTCACCCTCTCAGACTCACCTGCCTTGCACCTGGAGGAGGGGCGAATTATGGTATTTGGAACCTGTGAGTGGTGAAGGTTTGAGCATGGGGCCTGACAACTTGGCAAGGCCATCCCCCCCCCCTCCCCAATTCAGGAAGCTCTCAGAGCTTGAACTGGCTTCTTCTCCCCTCCTGTCAATCAATTCTCATCTGCTGTCGGTATTCTCTTTTCAAGGCGTATGCTCGGTCCTCATCACATTGACTTTTGGTTAATTTGCAAAGCCGTATGCATCAGTGTAGGAGCTGCGGTGGCTCAAGTGGTTAAGACGCTGAACTGCAGGTTGTGGAAGGTCAGCAGTTCGAGACCCGAGTGCGCCGCATGACAGAGTGAGCTCCCGTCTCTAGTTCCAGCTCCTGCCAGCCTAGAAGTTCGAAAGCAAGAAATTGCAAGTAGATAAATAGGTACCACTTTGGTGGGAAGGGAACAGCGCTCCGTGCGCCTTGGTGTTTAGTCATGCCGGCCACATGACCACGGAAAGGTCTTCGGACAGCGCTGGCTCTTCGGCTTT
>NW_015173822.1:4191-19872 GCF_001447785.1 Gekko japonicus
GAGCGCTGCAACCCTAGAGTCGGACTCGACTGGCTTTCGTGCAAGGGGACGTGCATCAGTGTACCTGGGTAGCCCATGAAATACGTAGAATCCTCTGTTAGTCGTGCATTGGCTGTATTAATTGTGATGCTGTCAGGAGCCAGCCACTTTTGACAGCGCTGGCTCTTCGGCTTTGAAACGGAGATGAGCACCACAACCCTAGAGTCGGACTCGACTGGCTTTCGAGCAAGGGGACCTTTACCTATGCATCAGTGTACCCGGGTAGCCCATGAAATACATAGAATCCTCTGTTAGTCGTGCATTGGCTGTATTTGTGATGCTGTCAGGAGCCAGCCACTTTTCTGTTGGAAGGAGGGATGGCTAAATGGAACCTTCGTATTCAGAGGCAACATACCTGCGCAGAACAGTAGCCACAGAGAAGGCAGAGCAGTAGCGGTTGAGGGCTCTTGCCTCCGTGCCATGTCTGGGTTTCCTGGGGACCTCTGGTCGGTCACTGTGTAAGGAGCAAGATGCTGGACTGGACGGACCCTCTGATCCAGCATGGCTCCTTTACGTGGTTTTTATCTGTATTGCAGATGGGAGGGCAGATGGACTAACCTAGGGCCACTTGAGAGCCAGCATGGTGCAGTGGTTTAGAGCGGTGGACTTTAATCTGGAGGATCAGGTTTGATTCCCCCACTCCTCCTCCTCCACATGAAGCCTGCTGGGTGACCTTGGGCCAGTCACAGTTCGCTCAGAACTCTCAGCCTCACCTACCTCATAAGGGGCCTTTTGTGGGGAGAGGAAGGGAAGGCGATTGTAAGCTGTTTGAAACTCCTAAAGGTAGAGAAAAGCGGGGTATAAAAGCCAACTCTTCTAATGATGATAATTTTGTGGCGAAGAAGACTTTTCAGACTGGGGCCCTCCTGACTCATAGTTTGTCTCTTAACCTTTGTGCTATGTCAGCTGAAGATACACATATAACAGGGCTTTAAAATGCTATAAAATGCTGACTTTTTGTCTTGGAAGCTTCCTGTTGAAAACATTTGTGTGCTTAAATGTATAGCTTGCCATATGGTGGGTTGCGGTGGCAGAAGAAGTACAGTTAAAAAGGTGATCCCCCCCACACACACACACTATGGCACTGTGTAGTTCACAGTGGAGCTATTTCTGAAGCCCTTGAGGCTGATGCCATGGAACCAGTTAACACTTTTGCTAGGAAAAAAGTGGTAGAGCTCTGGATTAAATGTCTGGCGTACTGTGGTTTTTATTTCTGCCTGCACTGGAAGTGCCATAGCACCAGCTGTAGGCTTCCGTCTTAGTTCCCGCAGGCCTGGCTGGTGGGGCAGGTTGGCCTGGTAGTGGCCGGGTGGGCAGTCAGTTGCAGCCGTGTTTTCACCAGCCGCAGCTTGAGATTCACTGTTTTCCTGCAGGTTCCAGCCTTTGAAGGAGATGACGGCTTCTGTGTGTTTGAGAGCAACGCCATTGCACATTACGGTAATTCCGTTTCCTTTTGTCTCCACTTTTTGCAAGAAGGGACACCTGGATTGTCCAGAGTCCTAGACTGGTGCCGAGCAAGCTGCTCCTTAAATTGCACACAGGCTGGAGTTAGCTGCTAGTGGAGTGGGGGACTGGAAGTATGGGTGGGCAGCAAAAGCCCAGGGTTCAAGCGTGACACCTAAGAACAAGCTATCAAAACCATATCCTGCTTTTGGCTTGAACCCCCCCCCCTTTTAAAATGCCCCACGTCTTATTCCGGTGCCCATGGGTGAATGATAGTTGGGCGTCAGCTGGGGAAACCCTCTTGACTCACCCTTGTTGGTGGCCCCGCTCTCCAAGGTAACTGGCTGCTTCCCTCCTTCCAGTCAGCAACGACGAGCTGCGAGGAACCACCAAGGAGGCAGCCGCCCAGATCATCCAGTGGGTGAGCTTTGCTGACAGCGACGTCGTCCCTCCTGCCAGTACTTGGGTCTTCCCCACGTTGGGCATCATGTGTTATAACAAGCAGGTGAGCTGTGAATACAGAGTCAACCCAGCATTCCCTGTTCTGACTGAGAGCTGCTCCACAGTGACACGGTGCAGAAATGTCTTGCCAGCGCCTGCGACCAGAGATGCTGAGATTCAAACGCAGGATCCTGTGCATGCACAGCAGGTGCTTTTGCTGAGCTATGGACCCTGTCCTGTGTGAGATGCTTCGGTCACATACAATGGGGTGGGGGTACTCATCAGCCAGTTTCCTAACTCCAGTGTAGACACTTTTAAAAATGTTTCATAACCTTCACAGTCGTGTAGAAAAAGGCACACAGGCTCTAAATGCACTCTAATATCTGTTGCATTTCACAGTATATGTTGTGACAATTCCAGTATTTAGTTTACTAGGACCAAATATCAACAAACATCAAAGCTGACCATAATTTCCATGTCCACGCATAGAAATTGTAATCTTATTCATACACCACACGTACCAGATTTTTAACAGTTGCATCAGTGACAGGGTAGATTGCTGCTTCCTCTTCTGAGCTAAGGTCATATTGGCTGTAATAACTGGTTGCTGTAAGAGATACCTCTTGTTTTCCCATTCTAGCTGGGAATTCACCTAAAAGAAGAATCCTCAGCATCGAATCAAAAACATCGCACAAAAAACTCTGTTTCTTTATGAACTTTGTACTAGAGCAGACATGGTGGTCATGTAAGGCCTTGAAATTCTACAGGTCTTTTGACACCTTTGAAGACGGACAGATTTTTTGTGAAACATTCATCTTAAGTCGAAGGTGTTGCAAGAATTTGGGTTGTCGCAGCAGACTAACACAGCTTCCCCTGCTGTGGAATTTCCTCCCTAAATTGTGTGTGTGTTTTTTTCTCTCTCTCTCCAGGCCACGGAATATGCCAAGGAGGAAGTGAAGAGGATTCTGAGCACCCTTGACTCCCATCTGAAAACCAGGACATTCCTGGTGGGCGAGCGGGTCACGTTGGCTGACATCACGGTCGTCTGCACTCTCCTCTGGCTTTACAAGCAGGTGGGTCCCTAGTGGCTGGCTGGGGAAGACGGCACAGGTACCGGTATTCTGTGCCTTAAACACGGTTCACCTCTCATAGACGAAGGAAATGGGCCATGTGGGACTTGTTCAGCTTCTCTGGCAAATAGGAGTCTGTGTAGCCGGCTTCTCTGGGTAGCCAGGACTGAAGGGGTTGGATCGGTCATCTGTTCTGTGATCCTGGGTAGAGATGTGAAGGCCCGGGGAAAAAACGTTTGTCTTTTTCCCCTGTTTTTTCCCTGAAGCCTTTTTTGTTTTTTTCCGAAAAATTGGAAAAAGAAAAGAAACAAATTGATTATGGAATGTTTTATTTTAACATGATGAATAAAATATTTTAAGACAAGGCGTTCAAATATTTTCCAAATCTTTTTGGATATATGGTATCAGATTGATCTAATTTCTGTGCACTGAGGACAAGCAAATCCTAGGTTACAAACTGAACTCTCCAATGCAAGAACAAGATGCATTTCTTCCTTTAGGAGGTGCGATTGTCAGAAGAAAATAAAAAGGTTTCAGTTTTGTGTTTGCATTTTTCCGAAAATTTCTGGTTTTTCTTGAAAAAAACGGGAAAAAATGGGGTTTTTTCCGAGCTTCAAAATTTCTGGAAATTTTACATCTCTAGTCCTGGATTTTTGATGGGGAAGGGCTCAGTGCTGAGAGAGCATGGAAATGGCCTCTTTCCCCCTTCGGATTTGGGGCTTCGGTTGCATCTTCCCACTTTGCTTGGGTGACTGCCAGAGCTGCTTGGAGCTGGTGAGAACAACAGATCCATAGCTCTACTGCACAAGACGTCTTGTTTTCCAAATTGGGGGGGGAGGGAGATAGAAGATCCCAAACGTGCAAGAACGCTGTTGAAAATTCACATCCACCAGTCCAAAGAAGTTGCAGAAATCTCTCCTTCCGAGCTCTAGATGCTGGGTAATCTGTTTCTGCTAGTCGTGATGGAAGAGACTTTGGAGGAAGCTTTGAGCTCACTAAGAGAGACTTTTTGCAGCGTTCATTGAAAAATTTGGATAAATCTTTTGGTATTTGGCAACCTCGTGCTTGGAAATGTCTGTTGAACTCCTTGAGGACGACACTGAAACAGGAGGGTATCTGGACCTCTGTTGGAGGGAGACTGAGCACTTATTCAAAATAGACTTAAAGGAGTCCTCCCTCTTAAAACCTTTGTATAATTAAGAAGGACTGATATTAATAAAGGGATTGTGCAATAGCTTTTGTGACATATTAAGAGATGATATTTAGATGTTATGATTCTATGTATTAAGGCTTATGTGATAAATAATATATGGTGAATAAATTGTAAAAATATAAAACAAAAACTATACAAAAATTACTTGAGATATTTTATAATCGTCTGTAGCACAGTATTTGCTGATTTTTGTTATTTCCTACTTACCGTGGGTCCTATTTTGGTTTTGGGTAATCTGTTTCCGCTAGTCGCGATGGAAGAGCAAGAACCTACACCTGGGCATTTCAGGCATCCCAGTCAAAGCAAGGAGGCTTGTGCTGAGATTCTCAGCTACTGCCTAAGAACTTCCTCGTTCTCTTCACTGGCAGGTTTTGGAGCCCTCTTTCCGCCAGCCTTACGGCAACGTCAACCGTTGGTTTGTGACCTGCATAAACCAACCGCAGTTCAAGGCTGTCCTGGGAGAGGTGAAGCTGTGCGAGAAGATGGCGCAGTTTGACGGTAAGGGCAGCTGTGATGGACAGCGCTGGCCTTCTGTGGGTCGACCAAAGGAGGTTGTTGATTGGTCGCCCCTCTTGTTTTTCAGATCTGTGAGGTCTGTTGCCATTTATTGATAAGTGAGTGGGAAAGTGGGAGGGAGGTGGGGGGTGTCTTCCCAACTCTGCCTTCCAGTTTTCTTGCAAAATGGGGCTGGCTGGAGAATGTCAAAATATCTTCAGCGAAAGGGGGTGGGGGGGGGTTGTACCCTCTCTGCTCCTAGTTGCCTTCTGCTCCATGGTCACACTGAGCTGCCTTGTAACACAATCACTGCCGGTTTGAGCATGTTTGGGGGTACATCATTCTGTCCAAGTGAAGCCACTTCAGAGTGAAAGCAGTGCTTCCCAGATGACACCACCCACACTCTCTGTGTGGGGGCAAGGAGGAGGAGTGGGGCCGTGATTGAACACGGGCTCTAGGAAAGACAGTGGCCGTCCGCTGCTCAGGTAAACCCCCAGGGCCTTTCCTGGAGGTCTGCCGGTGCCATGAGATCCGTGAGACGGGCAAATGCTCTGCAGCTTCCATCATTCAAAGTAGAGCCTTTTTTTGTAGCGTGCCAACGAGGGGGTCTGCTTGGGATCCTCTGAAACCAATAGAAAATCTTAAAATACAAGAATCCAACTTAAGTTGGTGGGAAATAGAATCAAGATACACCAAAGATGAACAAATAGGTTTTTATTCAAAAATAACAGAAATAGACAAGGTATTGTTACATACTGATAAAAAACTGATTAAAAAAGATGAAATAGTTAAAAACTGTATGGTCCAATGGGTGCAAGATTTGGGTCATAATACTCATGTAGACCAATGGCCACAGGTATGGAAAACAAATGTAAAGATTACGAGAGCAATTTCATTTAAAGAAAATTATCTGTAAAATGTTTTATAAATGGTATATCACTCCAGACAAATTAGCAAAGTTTTATCCTGGGCTACCAAATGATTGTTGGAAGTGTCAAAAAAAAAAAGTTGGTTCTTTTTTTCATATGTGGTGGACATGCGATAGAGATTTCTAGATCCTCTGTACGTGCCTCCTAAGACCCTGGAGTGCCTTGCAGGCTCTCTAAGGTTAAGAGTACATGACGCTGACTTGCACTGTCATGCCCTTTGTCTGTCCGAGTCAGTGTTGTCTACTCAGGCTGGCAGTGGGTCTCTGGGGACTCAGGTGGAGGTCTTTTGCATCCCCTCCTGCCTGATCCTTTTAAGCCGAGGTTCTGGGGAACTGAACCCGAGACCTGTCTGTGTGCAAAGCAGCTGCTCTACCACAGAGCCACGGGCTCTCCCCTTGGCTGCTGTCACAGCATTGGTGTTCTTAAAATGCTTTCTGAACCCTCTGACAAATTTTGTTGGTGATGTCATGAATCGGCACATTGCCTTCACAATTTAAAAAAGGCACTCACCAGCTGATTAAGACCATAAGGATTACATTTTTCCTTCTGCTCAACCATAAAAATGTCTTCTGTCTGAAACTGTGTCTCTGCGCACACACCCTTTTTTGTTTTTTGTTTTTTTGCTGGAAGATAGCCTAGCGGCCATAAATATTTAATGTGTCTACCCTGAGCAAAAGTATTGGATTGGATCCTACAATTCCATTCCTCTAATGGGTGGAGTCCTGTTCTTGCAGAATGTGCTTCTTCTACCAGTGTAGGGTGTAATAGAATGGAGTCCTAAGTCAGTGTATTTGAAATAAAGCAGAGGTTTACACGGCTTGTTATACCTTAGATCTGGGTCCCAGACGTGGTGCCTGTGGGTGCCACAAGTCCTCCCGATCCCTTTTCTGGCACTTTCCAACTGTTTTTAGGAAGTGGGTCAGGCCAGGTGGGGCTTTTGCCCAGCAAGGCTTTTGATTGGCTGCTAGAGATTTGATTGGCTGTGCAGATTTTTTAAAATGTTGCTTTGGCTGCAGCTGCCACCACAGCACAAGGATCTTCAACACTGACTGAAATAAAACTTTGGCAATAACTTTTGTGGCTCGCTCCACCTCCTGCAGCGGCTGTTTTGTGGCTGCGCCCACCATACTGTGTCAGAATTCCAAAGGTGTCCGCAGGCTCAAAACGGTTTGCAGACCCATTACTTAGATATAGAGCGTGGGATTTGCCTGTATACAGTCGCAGGTTCAATCCATAGTTTCTCGAGACAGCTACAGCTGATGCGTTATTGACAGATAACAGAGTCCCTCAGGGAATCTGTTTCTTCTATGCGGGGTTGTACTTCCTCTGGATGTTTATGATTAGTTATTGGTGCTGTATGTTTTACGTATTTATTTTTGTTTTTAACTTTTAATTACCTACTGTATGTCTTCTGTTGTAAGCCGCCCTGAGTCTTGCTTGCAAGGAAAGGTGGTCCAAAAATCTAAATGAGTAGATTTTGGGGGTGCTGTTGGATCCAGAGCTTCAGATGGAAGCACAAAACATCTCTGTAGCATGTAGCACCTCGAACTGGCCTTGGCTGTTTTGCCAGCTGCTGTCTTTCCTCACAAGGCAGGATTTGGCCACAGTTATCTATGCACTGGTTATCTCCAGGTTAGATTGCTGCAAGACACTTTGTGAGACTGTCTTTGAAGACTTTGGAAGGTTCTAGTAGTTCCAAGCCATGGTAGAAAATTTGACAAATGCAAGTTAAAGCAATCCTCTTTTGCCAGTCTTAAAAGAACTGCATGGTGGGGGGGCCAGGTTTCCTAAAGGGCCACCTTCATCCCTGTTAATCTGCCAGATAGGAAGGTTGTCTTCAGAGGCCCTGCTTTTGCACCAGAGGTGGCCAGTAACCAGGGCCTTCTCAGGTGTGGCCCCAAAATTGTGGAACACCCAACAGAAGAGATTTCCTGGTGCCGAAACTGATAGGTTTGGTGTCATACTGTCAGTGTTTGTTTGCCCCATGCTTTTAGATGTATTGCTTCCACTGAGATTTATGAAAATTATGGTGTCAGGTGCTATTGGTTGTTTCAAGGGGTGTGTGAAGTTTTCCAAAATTTTACATGCGTTCTTTAAATGTTCATCGTGGTGGTTATGATATTAATTGGTGTGGTAATATTTTATAAGCTGTCTCAAGTGTATTTCGTTGAGAAGCAAGATATAAGTGAACCTTGTGTAGAAATTCTGGGAATGATCTTTCGCAGGAGTAGCCACCAGGGGTCTTTCCTGAGATCTAACCAGGGGGATGTCTGCAGATTGAACCTGGGACCCTTCAGCATGCAAAGCAGGCGTTCTGCCTTGCAGTTGTGGCCCTGGAATAAAGTTTGAGCCCAGTGGCACCTTTAAGGCCAACAAAGCTTTATTCTGGGTATAAGCTTTTGGGTGCAAAAGCTAAAACCTTGCTGCTCTTAAAAGTGCCCCTGGACTCAAACTTTGTTCTGTTGTCCAAAAGCAACACGGCTACCTACCCACCTGAATCAGTCTTCATAGTTGTGGCCCTAGTCTATCTTATTCCCTGTCCTGTCTTGCAGCTAAGAAGTTTGCTGAGAATCAGCCCAAGAAGGAAACGCCCAAGAAGGAGAAGCAGCCAAAAGAAGAGAAGAAGTCGGAAAAGAAGGAAGAGAAGAAACCAGCACCTGAGCCCGAGGAAGAGATGGACGAGTGTGAGCAGGCCTTGGCAGCTGAGCCCAAATCCAAAGACCCCTTTGCTCACCTCCCCAAGAGGTAAGGCCCGGGACTGGAGAGGCCTTGCCAATTGTCAGGAGTCTCTGGTAGGGTTTCAGCCTAGCAGATGGTGGCTGAATCTTTCTGTGCACATAAGAAAAGTGCTGCTGGCTCAGACCAGTAATCCATCTAGTCCAGCATCCGGTCTCACACACTGGCCTTAACCAGTTCCTCTGGAGGGCAGAGACTTTCCCCTGGTGTTGCCTCCTGGCTCAGAGGTTGACGGCCTCCAAACATGGAGGTTCCCTTCAGTCACTAAGGCTTTTAGCCACTGATAGACCTCTGTGACTCTATCAGATCCCCTTTTAAAACTGTTTTTTTCCCTGTGGCCCTCACTGCATCCTCTGGCTGCGAATTCCATGTTTTAATCACTCATAATTTAACCATAGGGTAGGAAGGGGCAAGGAACAACGTTGCCCTTAAATGCTTCCTCTCTGTGTCCTCTCAGTGTGTTACATGATTTATAGTCTGCCTTTCTCACTGGGGCTCCAGGTGGATTACACAGAGTAAGTCGGTGCAGTCAGCAAGATGAGACATTCCATAAACAATAAAATAGGATTTGGGTTGTAGAACCTGCCAGAAGTCTAAAAACCAGAACTGAAGCAAAGCACAAATGTTAATATGGCGCATTAAATGATGCCGGGTTGCATAGTAGAAGAAGATTGGATTTATACCCCGCCCTTCACTAGCTAAGGGAGTCTCAGAGCGGTTTACAAACTCCTTTCCCTTCCCCTCCCTATAACAGACACCGTGTGAGGTAGGTGGGGCTGAGAGAGCTCTGACAGAAACTGCACTTTTTCAAGGACAGCTCTGACAGAACTATGGCTTGCCCAAGGTCATCCAGCAACTGCAAGTGGAGGAGTGGAGAATCAAACACGGTTCTCCCAGATTAGAGTCTGCGCACTTAACCACTACACCAAACGGGCTCCAATTTACAGCAAGTAGGATCCAACTTACAGCAACCCATGAAGAGCAGTATATACCACAGTCACTAATAATTTGTCCAAGTAACTTTGTGAATTTTGTACCGTGCTATCCTGTTGCCTGCGTAGAAAAGCCCTCTTGCCTAACTCAGTTTTGCATCGCTTGCGGAAGGCCAGGCGAAGGGGAGCCTTCCTGACCTCCTTAGGAAGGCCATTCTACAAGGTGGGGGCCACAACGGAGAAGGCAGTTGTCAATTTTTGCTCACAAGACTCCACAACTTAGAGGGAACATTGCAGGTTGGGACCTGCAGAAGGCCCCGCTCAGGTGAATGAAGCTTGTCGTGGCAGAGCACAAGGGGAGAGAGATGGTCTCAGAGATGCCAGGGTCCAAGGCCATGAAGGGCTTTGTATGTGACAGCCATTAGCCAGTTCTTCAAACGGAGCCCGGGCAAGACCTGAGCAAGGCTGTTAACGATAGGACGTTCATAAGGGTCATCATAATCGGAAGTGATTTGATGGCACTTAAAACACACACAAGTCGATGGGCAGCCAGTGGAGAGACCGCCGAATGGGAGTGCTATCCATGCCCCATCTTATCTTCTGATGATAACCAAGCTGCGGCATTCTGCACCAACTGGCGTTTCCAAAGTGATTTTGCGGGGAGACCAGGGTACAGTGCATTACAGCAGTCGAGTCTTGATGTCACCGTGGCAGGGATCCAGGTGGCCAGATCAGCCTTCTCGAGGCTAAGGGAACATTTTTTGAGCTCGGCTGAGTGGGAAGAAAGCCTTTTTCTTCCCACCCACCCCCTTCCCGCCCACCCCCTTTTTTTTTTGCGCAACTGCGTTAACTTGCTTCTCCAGCAATAATGTTGGGTCCAGTATAACCCCTGGGGCTCTTAACTGAGCTGGCAAGGGGCAGACGAACCCCATCAAGAGTGGAGAGCATCAGGTCTTCAAAAGACTCCCCCCTTCCCAACCACCATTACTTCCGTCTTTCCAGGATCTAGTTTCAGTTTGTTCACTCTTAGCCGTTTAATCACAGCAGCCAGGCAGCGACTGACGGCCTCTGCTGCCTCACCAGGAGATTTGGATGAGGAGGTATATATAGCTGTGTATCGTCTGCATATTGATGGTAGCCAACTCCCAAACTGTGAATGGTTTGGCTGGAGGGCTTTACATAGAGATCAAAGAGCATGGGGGATAGGTTCGCACCTTGTAGAACACTGCAGGATAGGGTCCCACGCTGACTATAACTGGTCTCCAGTGGTGGTTCTTTGGGTCTGGTCTGGTCTTTTTCTCCAGGTCCCCTGTGTCAGAGGCAGCAGATAAATCCAGTAGGAGCAACAGGGAGGCCTGACCTTAGTCTGCATTTAGATGAAGGAGGTCAGCTACAGCCAGCAGAGCCATCTCCGTCCCGTGGCCTGGTCTGAAACGAGACTGAAAAAGATCTCGGGCAGAGATGAGTTATCCAAGAAGACCTGCAGTTGGTCTGCTGCTGCTGTCTCAGTCACTTTGTCTGGGAAGGGCAGATTAGAGGCAGGGGGATGATTCGCTCCAGTGTGATTCGGCCTCTGTTCCGTCCTCCGGTTCTACCAGGCATGGCTTGCACCCTCTCCGTAAGTGGTAGAGACTCGCTTTCTTTCCTTAAACTGGAATGTAATTCTGCACCCTCTGCCATGACTCTGCGGCCCAGAATGAGAAGCTGGGCATCACCCGCTTACCTTCTGCTTCAGAAGGCAGTCCCGGGACAGGGCTGTTTCTCGGTTTTCTGCTGGCGGGCATTGGTGGGAGGCACTTGTTAATGCAAGACAGGGGTTGCAGTCAGACCACGTCTGGGCCAGACAGGGTAGATGCTTCGCTAGGGGAGAGGGCAGAGTTGCAGAAAGAGATCTGTCTAGAACCAAACCCTGCCCCTCTGGGAATGCTGGCAGCACCTCTCTGGCTGTTGAGGAAAGACAACAGGAGGCTGGGCTATAGATGAAGTTCTTTGTGTGATCCAGCGGGCGTCTTACCTTTGAAGAGCAAAGGGCAACTTAAGACAGTCGGTAACAGCCTCATCCTCCCGCCCCCCCAAGCAATGGCAGCATAGCTGACACCCAAGAGCCTTCAGCAGGGAGGCTGAAGGGAAAGAAGGGATCCTCTGAAGCTTCGAGACTGGGCTCAGCGGATGCCTGTCCTGTGAAGGTGGATCCTCAGACACCAATCTCCATTCCCACTGGAACACATTTAACTGTGCTGGGGATTGCCTCTTGCCAGTTTAGAGTCGTGGTTAAGAGTTTGGTTCCCCATTCCTCCTCCACATGCAGCCAGCTGGGTGACCTTGGGCAAGCCACTGTTTTCTCAGAGCTGTTCTCTCGAGGGCAGTTCTCTCAGAGCTCTCTCGGCTCCACCTGCCTCACAGGGTGTCTGTTGTGGGGAGAGGAAAGGAGACTGTAAGCCACTCTGAGACTCCCGAGTGAAGGGCAGGGGATAAATCCAGTCTCCTCCTCCTCTTGCAAGCTAATGGGGTGGGGGGTCTTGGACACGATGCATCTGTTACGAGGCTAACTTTCTCCTCCTCCTCCCCTTATTTGTGAACTGTCAGAGTCCCAGGAGCACGTTAGAGACCAACAAGAGTTTCAGGGTATCCCCTCTCGAGAGGCCAAGCTCCCCTTCTGCATGTCTGACCAAGGGAGCTCTGACTCTCGAACACGGATCTCTTGGAACTCATTGGTCTCTGAGGTGCTCCTGGGACTCTAAAACCAGGCCAACAAGGCTACCCTCTGAAACGACCTTATTGGTGAGGTTTTCGCAGGTCCCCACAATTACAAATAGCTGAAGGGCATCCCAAACCCTTTCTGTCGTCTTCTGAGGGGCTCCTGCGTTGGCCTGCTTCTGGGGCCCACGCTGCCATCAGACAGGGCACCAGCCAGGCTTGTTGGGCTCATTGCCCGGCTTGGATGCAGAGTGCCCCCCAGAAAACATGCCCAGCTGTCCCTTGTGGCTGAGGGTCCTCAGCCAGGAGAAGAAGAAGAAGAGGAGGGGATCGGATTTATACCCCGCCCTTCACTTGGAGTTTCAAAGCGGCTTACAGTCTCCTTTCCCTCCCCACAGCAGCCACCCTGTGAGGTAGGTGGGGCTGAGAGAGCTCTCCTGAGAACTGCCCAAAGAGGAGGACTAGTATATAACTCATCCAGCAGCTGCAAGTGGAGGAGTGGGGAATCCAACCCAGTTCTCCCAGATTAGCGTCTGCACTGCTAACCACTACACCAAACTGGAGTAGGCAGGCTGCCCTCCAGCCTAGTTGGCCCGCCACGAACGATGCTGCTGAGAGTGCCGAACTGCTTCACCCTGGTCGTTGCCCTCTCTTCTGCTCTTGCTTGGCAACGCCTCTCCTGGCGTCTCGGGCCAAGAAAGGCTTCCCCCGTCCCCTGCTTCCTGAGAACCCATTAACTGGAGATGCCAAGGTCTGAATCTGGACTGGCTGCATCCGGATCAGGTCGCCTACTGCTGAGGGGTGACTGGTATTCCCCCAGGGCAGTTTTGGAAACCAGGATTGTAAGCTATACGTGCCACGCCTTGGTGCTTCTGACAGTGGTTGTGAGGAGTGTGTGCAGAGCGGGGCTTTGGATTGGCTCGGTGCCAGTAGGCCTTGGGCTGGGGCTTGGAGGAGGGAGGCGGATGTGCCGCTTTCCAAGTAGGCCCTGCCTGACCCAGACAGTCCAGGCTAGCCTGGTCTCATCGCCTCTTGGGAGCTAAGCAGGGCTGGCCTCGGTTAGTCTCCATGTTCCCTCTAAGCTGTGGAGTCTGGTGAGCAAAAATTCTACTTTGTGAGCTACTGGCATGAAAGTTGTGAGCGAGCGATTTGGCCGCTGCATAAATTAGTTGGCTCTGTAGCCATCCTTCCTGAGCTAAGACAAAAACATACGAGCCAGAGGCTACAAAACTGTGAGCTAGCTCACACTAACTCAGCTTAGAGGGATCACTGACTGGGGGCCACCGCTTCAGATGCACTGAACGGCTCCTCGCTATGCAGACTTTTCCCATCTTTTGTGTGGATCCCTTGACTGCGTCTGAAGAAGTGGCATCTAAGCTCAAAACCTTCGGCTGTTGCTAGTCTTTAAGGTCCCTGGCCCAGCCTAGCCTGATCTCCTCAGATCTCAGAAGCTAAAGTTGGCCCTGCTTAGCACTTGGATGGGAGGCCACCAAGTAATACCAGGGTCACAACGCAGAGGCAGGCAATGGCAAACCACCTCTCCTGTTATCTCTTGCCTTGAAAGCCGTGTGGGGTCACCACCAGTGCTCCCTCTAAGCTGTGGAGACTTGTGAGCAAGAATTCTACTTTGTGAGCTACTGGCACTAAAGTTGTGAGCGAGCGATTTTGCTCCTGCGTAAATTAGTTTACCCTGGAGCCATCCTTTTTGAGCTAAGACAAAAATGTGTGAGCCGGAGGCTAAAAAACTGATCCAGCTCACACTAACTCAAGAGGGAACACTGGTTACTACATGGATGGGAGACCATGAGAGTCACAACGCAGAGGCAGGCAATGGCAAACCTTCTGTTAGCCTCTTGCGTTGAAAACCCCACAGAGTCACCCTAACTGGGCCGTGGCTTGACAGCGGGGTGTGTGTGTGTGTGTGTCATCCCAGTCTACAATAGACATGCACAAGTGTTGGTCCACTGAGTTGCCACCAGGGGGCAGGAGAGGGACATTGCTTGGTGGCGTCAGGGCCGGAATCCACCGTCTCCCACACCCTGCCATGGGCCTGGGACAGACTTGGTGCTCCATTTCAGCCTGGCTGGGCCCTCCCCTCCCCTGCTCAGTTGGAAGGGGGGTGGGAGCAGCTCTCCCTTGCTGCTGGCGGGATCTCTTTTGCCAGGACTGTGGGCGGCCAGTGTCCTAGCAGAAGGGAAGAGCTGCAGTGGAAGGCGTGCCCCCCTGTGCAGAGGCAAAATTTAGGAGTGTGGAATTCTGTGGGGGTGAACTAGGCTCGCATGACATCGGGCCAGTGGAGTTTTCGGCTAAACATGAGGAAGAGCTTCCTGACAGTTTGAGCGGTTCCCTCAGTGGAACAGGCTTCCTCGGGAGGTGGTGGGCTCTCCTCCTCCTCTGGGGGTTTTCAAGCAGAGGCTAGATGGCCATCTGACAGCACTGCTGATTCTTAGGCAGATCATGAGAGGGAGGGCTGCCTCAGTGCTTAGTTCTCGTGGCCCTTTCTTACACGCTGATCGCCACTTTGGGGTCAGGAAGCAATTTTTTCTCCAGCCCAGTTTGGCCAGGGCTGCTGGAGGGTTTTTGGTCATCTTCTGGGTGTGGAACAGCAGTGCAGGGGTTTGGACTAGATGACCCTGGAGCAGGGTTCCCTCTAAGCTAGTTAGTTACTGAGTTAGTGTGAGCTAGCTCACTGTTTTTTAGCCTCCGGCTCACACATGTTTGTCTTAGCTCAGGAAGGGATGGCTCCGGAGCAAACTAATTTATGCAGCAGCCAAATCGCTCGCTCACAACTTTAATGCCAGGAGCTCACAACAATAGGATTTTTGCTCACAAGACTCCACAGCTTAGAGGGGACATTGCCCTGGAGGTCCCTTCCAACTCTTTGAGTCTACATGTTGCTGGCTTGCTACCCTGTGACTGCAGCCTCCTTGCTTCCTATACAAATTCCTTTGGTCTCTTTGAGTGTAGGGGGTGACCAGGTTCATACTCTTGCTTCCCACCCCCGGTGTAGAAGATGCTCGTCTTCTGAACTGGGGTCTCCCCACCTTGAGGTATTTTTCAGAAATAGTGACACAGATCTGACCATGTTAGGACCCTGCCGCTGTTATCAGAAATGAGCCCTCCTTCCGGTGTGTTTTTGGAGAGTCATAGAAAGTGGGAAATGCCCACCTGTGTTTTTTACCTGGCTTGATCAATCCTGCTCCTCATTTTGGGTTAAGACTGCTTAAAGTTTTCTTTACCCAGCTGACCTCTGCTTCCGGGGGAACCCCCATTTTTCAGCTGACTAAACTTGCACCAGTCATGAGTGTGAACCCTGTGAATGGGCTCGATGTTCGTTTGCCCCATCAGAGCCATAAGAACATAAGAGAAGCCGATGTTGGGTCCGGCCAATGGCCCATCCAGTCCAACACTCTGTCACACAGTGGCCAAAAATACCAGGGCCCATCAGGCGGTCTTGAACTCCAGAAGCCTTCCCACTGTTGCCCCCCCCCCCAAGCACCGAGAATGCAGAGCATCACTTGCCCCAGACGGAGAGTTCCCGCCTCTCTGGGCCTTTGAGGGATTGCAGAGTACTGGAACACCTTCCCCCCTCAAGCCCCTGGAAGGGGGGGGGGGATACTCTGTAGAGCATCTGTGATGAAGTAGCACAAACATGAGGCTGGCCAGCTCTCCCCTCTGGCCTCCTA
>NW_015173822.1:19920-34783 GCF_001447785.1 Gekko japonicus
CTGATGCATGCTTGGGCCGTGTGGGAGCAGTGCAGGGGTTGTGTGGGTAAACGGAAGACAGTGGGGCTCGGCAGGGTAGGTCATGGGTAGCGTGAGTCATATGGGAGGGGCTGGTTCGTGCTGCCGGAGAGATGCAGGCTCCCTTTTTGTGTGCCGAGTCTAACCGACGGCTCTCCTCCTAGCCCCTTCGTCATGGACGAGTTCAAGCGCAAGTACTCCAACGAAGACACCCTCACGGTGGCCCTGCCTCACTTCTGGGAGCATTTTGACAAGGAGGGCTGGTCCATCTGGTACGGCGAGTATCGCTTCCCCGAGGAGCTGGCGCAGACGTTCATGAGCTGCAACCTAATCACAGGTGAGACCCGGGCCCATTCCTTTTCCCCGCCTTGGGGCGGCAGTGCCCAGAGCGTCACTTCTTTCTCTCCCCCCCCCGCAGGCATGTTCCAGCGCCTGGACAAGCTGCGCAAGAATGCCTTTGCTTCCGTCATCCTTTTTGGCACCAACAACGATAGCAGCATTTCAGGCATCTGGGTCTTCCGTGGGCAGGAGCTTGCCTTTCCGGTGAGTTGGGGGGCCTCGGGCGGACTCGCCCCAAGAGCATGGCTACCTTGTGCTGGAATCGGTAGCACTCCTGGGTGGAAACAAGGTGGGATTTGTGGATCTATTCTGCCAGTGACAATATTTCCCCCTGGTGTGAGGGAGGCTCCCTGAGAGGCAGCATGGCATCGTGGTTAAGGTGGGCGAACTCTAATCTGGAGAGCCGGATTTGATTCCCTCCTCCTCCACATGAGGCCGGCTGGGTGGCCTTGGTCCAGTCACAGTTTCTCTCAGAGCTCTCTCAGCCCCACCTACCTCACAAGGTGCCTGTTGTGGGGAAGGGAAGGTGAGCGTAAGCCACTTTGAGAATCCTTAGGGTAGAGAAAAGCAGGGTATAAAAAAACCTGCTCTTCTTCCTCTTTGCACTAGAGAAAACATTTGGGGAATGGGTCTGCAGGATTTCAGGTTGTAGTTTTGTAAGAGGAGCTGCACTTTGCCGCAACTTCCTTTAGATGTCCCTCTTGCCAGAGGATTTGAGGCAACTGTGACTTAAGGAGCTGCGTCTGTAGAGTCAGCGCTGGGGGCCTCTCCCAGTCTCAGAGGATCTGAAACAAATTGTGCCTCTTCAGACTGAGGAAGGCCGAAGTAACATGACCCTCGGCTAGAAGCTTAATGGAAAGGAATCACCTTTGTTATCTTGGCTTGTGGCTTAGCAACGGACTTTAAAGAATTGGGTTTTTTGCTTGGTTTATTCATATAAAAATTTAAATCCCAGAATTTTTGTGGTTAGTTCTGTACATGGATCTCTATCCACGTTTCCAGTCAGGTGCACTGGTACTACATCAAGACGGGTAGCCATGTTTGTCTGTAGCAGCAGAAAAGTCCAGCAGCACCTTAAAGACGAACAAGATTTGTGGCAGGGGATGAGCTTTCCTAAGTCACTGCTCACGAAAGCTCATCTCCTGGCACAAATTCTGTTAGTCTTTAAGATGCTGCTGGACTCTTGCTCTTTTCTACCGCTACCACGTCAGGTATTTTCTGACGCGCGCCAGACCTGATGTATCCCTAAACTTGTCGAAACAGAAGTAGAATTTGTTCCTATTGAATGGGCTGTGAAGAACTTCACATTTCGCTGGTAGGACTAATTCAGTGCGTGCGCATGTGGGTATTTGAAGGGGTGTGTCAGTACTCCGACAGAGGAAATCACACACAGTGATGGCTTCTCAGTTGGGTCCCCAGTGAGTGGCGTGAGCACATTGGAGCCATTCCAGAGTGGGTGCAGCGCAGAGCTTTAACTGGTGCACAAGACTACATGTGGATTTCTTTTAAGAAAATGTGATGGTCATTGGGGTGGGAACGTGTGCGAGGGTTACCACCGAAACCTGACACTCACTTTCCAAATAAATCCCAAAATGTATTTAAAATCAGAACCAGTTAAAGCAGGCAGCAAAACACTCTCAAAAACAGTATCCGCCTCACAGTCGGGCTGCTCCAGTCACGAGAGTGGAGCAAAAGTAGAACTGAGCGCCCACAATGAAGGCACGCCAGGTGAACCTCCCAAAGAAGAGCTTTCCCAGAGATCCAGCATTGCTGCCGAAGAGGCCCCATCCACCACCTGCTTCCCTTCTGTGGCCAGGGGGTACCCAGAGAAGGGAGTGACTAGACGAGTTTTCCACAGGGTGGCAAGGTTGTCCAGATATCCCACACCCAGAACATTTTAGGGCCTTACGTGTCCAGTACAAACACTTTGCCTTGTGCCCGTGATCAAGCCTCTGCGACACAGGGGTAACACGATCATCATGGCGGCATCTCCTTGTCAACACCCTTGCGGGTGGTGTTTTGGACCAGCTGTAGCTGCTGTGAGATCTTCCGAGGCAGCCCCGCCTAGAGCACACATGATAATAGTCTGGCCTTGATGCCTTTGGCGGGTGAATAACTGCCGCCGGGTCGCTTCTTTCCAGGAAAGGGCACAGCTGGGTGTACCAGTCGTGGTTGGGAGAAGGATTAGTAGCCACGGGAGAGCAGTGGGGAGCTGCCGAAAAAGCCGTGTCTGGGTCAAGTGTAATTTCTCTTGCAAAGACTGTGCTAAACGTTGGGGCCGAGAGCTGTCCCAGACCTGCGTCTGTCCCATTGATGGGAGGGCCCCTCATTTTGGCATTAGCGGGGACCATCCCAGCCTTGTGGGTTTACTCTTCCTCGGCATTGTGCTGACTGCCCTCCCCTGTCTTTTCCCCAGCTGAGTCCCGACTGGCAGGTGGACTACGAATCCTATACTTGGCGGAAGCTGGACCCGGATAGCGAGGAGTGCAAGACCCTGGTGAAGGAGTACTTCCTGTGGGAGGGGGAGTTCAAGCACGTCGGCAAGGCCTTCTGCCAGGGCAAGATCTTCAAGTGAGGCGAAGGCCGGAGGACTGTTCCCAAAACACGGACCTAATGAAGGACAAAGAGCCCCCTGGAGCCGCCAGTGGCCAGAACATCGCAAGGAGGGAGAGATGGCGTGACGTTCCAAGACGTGTATTAAAAACCCGAGTGTGCTAGTAGCGCGTGTGTCGGTCTGCTTCCTGGCGGAGGGGAGGGTGGGCACGCAGGTTATCCTCTGGGCACAATCCCTAAGCTTTGTGGCTTGCTAAAGCGGCCATGTTGGTGGTTGGGGATCTCCTTTGCCCTGCCGTGCTGCAGTTCCTCCCATATCGTCTCTGTGGGCCGGCCAAGAGGCCATTTCTGTGGCTCAGTCGTACTTTCTTGTAAGCCAGAGACCCTGAGTTCAGTCCCTGGCATTTCCACTTTGAACAGGGGTCCCCCAACCTTTTGGAGCCTCTGCAGGCACCTTTTGGAATACCGGCACAGCGTGACAGGAACAACTATGAAATGGTTCCCGTGGGAGCTGGAGCCAGCCACAAAATAGCTGCCGCAGCTCACCTTCAGTCACACAGTGAAGATCCTTGTGCTGTGGCCGTAGATGCTACCAAAGCCACATGTGTGTTTTGTTTTGTTTTTTTAAATGGCACAGCCAATCAGATGCCTTGCTGGACAAAAGCCCCACCCACTCTAGGATTTATTTATTTATTATTTACATTTCTATCCCGCCCACCCCGGAGGCTCAGGACGGCTAACAAGGCATATCGCCGAATAAAACAGTAAAACAGTACAAAATGTTAAAAATACATCACCATTAATAAACAATTTTGGTGCTCCTCTGAACCAATTCCAAAATTACAGTTTCTAAAAGCAAGATGGCCGTCCCCTAAACGTCCCGTTCTCACCCATGATGCAGTAATTATGGGGCGTTGGTGGTACATGCCCATGTCCTGATGTCCATATACAGAAATTATGGGGCGTTGATGGTACACTGGTGCGTTGGTGGTACACTGGTGGTGGCGGCTCCTATTCAAAAGCCTGGCGGAAGAAACCCTTGGTGAGCACCAGAAAAGGTGTCAGTAGGCATCACGGTGTCCAGGGGCGCCACAATGGGGACCCCTGACTTAAAGGATCTCGGAAGGCAGACGCAGAGAACCATGTTTCTCCCCCTGGGGCCACAGAGAGCTCCTGTTATTCAGAGAAGGCAGAGTCCCCAGCTGCGAGACCAGTTGAGTCTGGCCTCAGGTGTCAGGCTGCTTCCTAGATCCCCAGTACACAAAGCATGGCTTATTCCCACTTATTCTCAGTGCCTGCCACCAGAGATCAGGGGCACTGTGACAGTTTTACTCCAGCCCCCATTAAGATGCAAGTCTCCGCAGGAGGGCCTGGTATCTCTCCCCAGATTACACAGGCCCAACAGAGCCCTTAACAAAGGGATTGGTCACACAGGGTTGATCTCCAGTTTGTGCAAGTCTTAAACCGGACTCTGCGGGCCTTTGTTGACAGGGCCGAAAGTGGGCAAGGGGTAGCCCGTTAATCGAGCTGCTTGGCCGGTTTCCGAGCCCCAGCCCAGCTCTGTGGGAGTGTCCAGGGATGCCTCCCTGCAGCGCGTTTGTCTTGACTCCGTAACGAGGCAACCTGTGAAAGTGGGGTGTGCTTATCAGTGCTAGGTGTTGTAAGGGCCAAGGTTGAGGGCAAACAGAGAAAAACCACACCTTCGGTATTGATAGACAAATGAAGCGAGCTGTAGGAGTGTCGCTTGACATACCCTGCGGTTCTGGACTTTTGAGAGTCCTATCAAGGTAACCCGTGCGGTGGTTAAGTGCGCGGACTCTAATCTGGGAGAACTGGGTTTGATTCCCCACTCCTCCACTTGCACCTGGCTGGATGACCTTGGGCAAGCTGTAGTTCTGATAAGAGCTGTCCTTGAAAAAGAGCAGTATCTCTCAGAGCTCTCTCAGCCCCACCTACCTCACAGGGTGTCTGTTGTGGGGAGCGGAAGGGAAAGGAGTTTGTAAGCTGCTCTGAGACTCCTTTGGGTAGTGAAGGGCGGGGTATAAATCCAAACTCCTCTTCTTAAGGAATTGCGTCTCCTGCTTTCCAAATAACCAGGACGAGACTGCCTGCTGGCCCAAAAATAATGCAGAGTGTGTTGGTTGTACAGGTCAGTGTACTGTACACGGAACACATTTTGAGTCCAGTGGCACCTTTAAGGCCAGCGAAGGTTCGTGGAAGTGTGCATGCACATGAAAGCCTTATACCTTTGTTGGTCGTAAAAGGTCCCACTGGACTCAACATTTGTTCTTCTGCTTCAGACCAACACAGCTGCACACCTAGATTGTACTTTACACAGAGAATGATGAAAATGTGGGATTTGCTGTCAAGATGTGACGGCCAGAGGGGATTAAATAGGACTATCAGTGGCTGCTGGCCATGGTGACTGAGGGGAACCTCCACATTCAGAGGCAGTCAGCCTCTGGATCCCAGAGCCAGGAGGCAACATCAGGGGAAGGCCTCGGCCTCTATGCCCTGTTGTTGGACTTCCAGAGGAACTGGTTGGCCGCTGTGTGAGACAGGAGGCTGGACTAGATGGGCCGCTGGCCTGACCCAGCAGGGCTGCTCTTGCGTTCAGTGCCCACTTTGCCCCTTGTGTTTGTGCCAGTTGCCCCACTTCCCTGAACGAAATTTTGGAGTGCTCTGCGGGCTGCAGCGAGAGGGAGGAATTGACAGAAATCACTATTCCCCCCCCCAAAAAAAACCCCCAACCCTTAAGTCTTTGGAGCAGCCTGGCTGTTTCTCAGCCTCAGCTGCCAGGTTCAGATTTAAGTTTCTGGCCTTCGTGAGGGTAGAGGGCCAATGTGGCGCGACCTGCCAATGCCATCCGGCTGGCACAAGGAGGCTATTGTGTAGCCAGAGGGTGTGCCCTGTAAGAAACTGCAGCCTCATGCGTGGGATTGTTTGAGCACTTTGGGCTCTCCTTGGCGTGTGCTTTAGAGTTTGACCTGGACCTGAAGTCTCCCAGGGCAGGAGTCTCTGGGGGAGGAAAGCAAGTTAGTGGGAGCTGGCTGAGGCCGTAGAGGGAGGAGCCTCCTGTTCTCTGGGAGCTGGGAGAAGAATCCAGCCTCGAGCCCTCCTGGATCTGTTTTATGGCCCCTGTATGAAAGCTCCATGTGCAGAGGCAGACCACCTCTTCCAGACAGGAAGGCCATCCTGCCCTGCGTAGGGGACTTTCCACACGAAACGGGGCCGCGATCTAGCCTCTCTCTTTTGCTGCCAAGTTGCAGCTGATGGCAACCACCACGTAGGGTTTTCAAGGCAAGAGACGTGCAGAGGTGGCTTGCCATTGCCTGCCTCTGCATAGCAGCCCTGATACGCCTTGGAGGCTGCCATGCAAATACTAGCCAGGGCCGACCCTGCTGAGCTGAGATCTGCGGCGATTGGGCTAGCCTGGGCAATTCAGGTCGGGGCACAATCTAGCCTTAAAGGTAAAGGTTCCCTTGCTCGAAAGCCGGTCGAGTCCGACTCTAGGGTTGCAGTGCTCATCTCCGTTTCCAAGCCGAAGAGCCAGCGCTGTCCAAAGACGTTTCCGTGGTCATGTGGCCGGCGTGACTAAACACCAAGGCACACGGAACGCTGTGACCTTCCCACCGAAGTGGTCCCTATTTATCTACTTGCAATTTCTTGCTTTCGAACTGCTAGGTTGGCAGGAGCTGGAACTAGAGACGGGAGCTCACTTCGTCATGCGGCACACTCGGGTCTCGAACTGCTGAACTACTGACCTTCCACAGCCTGCAGTTCAGCCTTGTTGTTGTTCAGTCGCACAGTCAAGTCCGACTCTTTGCGACCCCATGGACCAGCTCCCGCCAGGCCCTCCTGTCTTCCGCTGTCCTCTGAAGTTGGCTCAATTTCATGTTCGTTGCGTCGATGACACTGTCCAACCATCTCATCCTTTGTCGTCCCCATCTTCTTTGACCTTCAATCTTTCCCAGCATCAGGGTCTTCTCCAGTGAGTGCTCCCTTCTCATTTGGTGGCCAAAGTATTTGAGCGTCAGTTTCATTATCTGGCCTTCCAGGGAACAGTCAGGGTTGATTTCTTTTAGGATTGACTGATTTGATCTTCTTGCAGTCCAAGGGACTCTCAAGAGTCTTCTCCAGCACCATAGTTCAAAAGAATGTATTCTTCAGCGCTCAGCCTTCCTTATAGTCCAACTCTCGCAGCCATACATGACTACTGGGAATACCATTGCTTTGACCATGCGGAATTTTGTTGGCAGTTCAGCCTTACAGTAGCCTAAATAGAACCTTTCCCATCAGAGGCAGGAATACCTCTGCCGGTTTGCTGGAGCCAGAGGACAACCTCCATGCCCTGCTGGTGGGCTTCCTGGAGGCACCTGGCTTGGCCGCTGTGGGGAGACAGGATGAGGCCTGGCCGATATTGACCTCGGCCTGCACCTAGCAAGGTAATGGCACCCCTTCCTAGCAGCAGCATTGTATGAACTGAGGCAGTTGCAGGGGAGAAGAATCTTGGTTCTCACCCGGTGGCTTTACTTGGCCTTTGCAAAATCCCATCTTACTGGGCAATTGGGGAGGCCGACTGCAGGTATTTTCTCTCCCCCGCCCCACCCCCCTTCTATTTATTGCCGGCTGCCAGGAGTCACGTGCTCTCGACACTCCTCCCCCCCATTTGGAGTGGTGGCTTCTGGGGGGGGGGCAGAATGGCTGCAGTTAATCACATCCATCTGGTTTCTCCGGGGGCCCTCAGGAAGAGTGAATCATGCAGGCATCCTGAGAGCGGGTGGGGCTTGGCTGCAAGCGGCCCTGTTTGTTGTGTTTGGCCAGGGTGGGGGTGGAAGGGGTCTGGCAGGGACGCCACTGGCTTGGCCCCTTGCAGAAAGGAGGCCGGAGGCTGCAGGGTTCCTCTGGCTCCCTCCCCTCTATTTCTCCGAAAACCTCCTTGCCCTGCTCCACAGTCCGTGAGGGTTTGATTAGGGTCGAATCGATTTGGACCCTTCTAGGCCAAATACGTAGGTCTCCGCATAAGACAAGGCTGGCTGGCAAAGACAATGCACGGAAAGGATGAAGGCGGTTGGAAAAGAGGAAGAGCCACACATGAGATGGGGTGACTCAACAGGGGAAGCCACGGCTCTCCCTTTGCAAGATCTGAGCAAAGCTGTTAATGATAGGAAGTTTGGGAGGTTAATTCGTAGGGTCGCCGTAAGTCGGATGGGACTCGATGGCACAGAACACAGGCACCCGAGCCAAAGCTCACAGCCTGTTGATGGGGCCTGGGCGTGTGCTTGTGGAGGGAAGGGAAGAGAAGACAGCATTCACTCCGAGCGTGCCCCTATCAGTGTCCGCCATGCATTGCTTACAGGCCAAGAGGTGGTCCTCCTGCCTCCTCCACTCGGGACAGCTTTGAGTGGAGCCATCTTAAATAACTCTACTAAAATCAATACTTCATTTCCTGGCAGGGAAAAGTCTCGGTGAAGGATAACATTTCCCAGTTCTGTCTCTAATACTAGATTTTTAGATCTGATAACATGTTGTAGCACTTCAAAGCACCTCAGAAACAATCTTGTTTGTACAACAGTCCTGCGAAGTAGGCCGCTATTTGTCCTCATGGGGAGGTCAGGGGTCGTCTCTGTGTGGCTGAGGAGATTGACCAAGGGGGTTTCTGTGTTGTGGCTCATACTATCTATGTTAACAAAACACCTTCTGAAAAGTGGTCTCTCCAGGCAAGGGTGGTGGTAGGGGTTAATTTAGTTGATCTCAGAGTTTCAAAGGCTGTCATTACCTGGAGCTCTCTTGAATATAGACCTTGTTACAACAACTTATCTGATGAGGGCTGCTTGTGCAGTCTTTCTCCAGCGCTGTTTGAGAAACCGATCTCTGGGGTTGGACCCCTTTCAGTTGGATTCTCCGTCTTCTGTACAAGTCGAAGGCACATTTTTGTGGTAGAGCTTTATCCGCCTTCCAAGGGTAGAGTGGTCAGAGTGTCTGACTAGGATGTGGGGACCTGGGTTCAGATCCCTACTCTGCCATGGAAGCTTAGTTTGGGATGACCTTGGGCCAGGCCACATGCTTAGCCTAACCTACCTCACAGGGTTGTTGTTTTAATTTAATTTTTTTAACTTTAATAATAGATCTCCCCCAAGAAGAAAATACAGCACTTACATATCAGAAAAGGGGAGTCTTACCTATCTCTCTCTAAACTCCAGGAAGAAGAGGAGGAGGAGGTTGGATTTATACCCTGCCCTTCACTCAGTCTCAGAGAAGTTTACAAACTCCTTTCCCTTCTCCTCCCCACAACAGACACCCTGTGAGGTAGGTGAGGCTGAGAGAGCTCTTTCCAGAACTTTTCCAGAAAGATTTTTAAAATGTCTGGACAACAACTTGCAGGGTTGTTGTGAGGATAAAAACAGAGTGGAGGAGGAGGAGGAGAGATTGGATTTATACCCTGCCCTTCGCTCAGAGCGGCTTACAAACTCCTCTCCCTTCCCCTCCCCACAACAGACACCCTGTGAGGTAGGTGGGCCTGAGAGAACTCTGAGAACTGCCCTTTCAAGGACAGCTCCTGTCAGAACTAAGGCTTGCCCAAGGTCACACCAGCAGCTGCGTGTGGAGGAGGGGGGAGTCAAACCCGGTTCTCCCGGATTAGAGTCCACGCACTTAACCACTACACCAAACTGGTGTACAATGAAAGATGCTGCTGGAGTCCCCCTTGGGGACAAAGGCAGGGTATCAGTGAAGCAAACAAATTCTCACTCCAGGCCTCGCCTTCCCATTTGAGAACACAGCAGGCTCCCTTGCTCTTGCATATGGCAAGGCAGCAGTGGGGAGGGGGCACTGGCCCCTTACCCCCACTGTGTCCCCCCCCAAGCTTTCTGATACCATAAGTTGGGGGGGGTGATTTTGCCCAGTTTCCCTCCCCCTGCTGCCTCCATGACTTTGGGAGTGGGGGTTGCAGAGGGTGTTTGGGAAAGTGGGGAAAGCTCTGCCCCCCCAAAAGACACTTTCTGCTAGCGCCTAATTCTCATTCACAAAGGGAACCGCCTTAATTGTTCCAATGCAACTGTTTCCCTTGCCTCCGTGTGAATTTGTTTCTGTGGGGGGTGAAGCAGGAAGTATTTTGTGTGGGGGGGGAGGAGGGAGTAGTAGTAGTAAACCCAATATGTGTGGGGTGGCTGGATCCACAGGCCCTCCCGCCTGTTTTGGTGTTGGTCTCTGCCGTGTGTGCGCTTTAACAGCGTGTTGCGCTAAATTCTGTGGCCTGGCTTTGGAATCTGGGCCTTCTTCCAAACGTTCTTTGGCAGAGAGTTTGGGGAAGCTGAACTTTTCTTCCCGCCCCCACTTCGGAGAGCGAGAAGGCAGGGAAGAAGAGACAGAGTTAAAACGAGCCCCCCCTTTCCCTCCCCCACTGGTTTGTGTGTGTGTCGCATTGGTCAACGGCCCAATTGCCCTCCCCAATAAACCCAGCGAGGTGCCTTAAAGAGCGACTCCAGCTGCTGAAGGGAGGGGAGAGGGCAGGGCCCGGCCTGGCTCCAGGCCAACACATCTGGAACCCATTCTTTTGCTCCGCCGCAGCCCCACCCAAGCTTTTGCTATGTGGGAGAGAGATCAGCAATAGGCTATGTGACTCAGCCAGCCCTGCCTGCGCGATCGGCCTCCTCCTCCTCCTCCTCCTCCTCCTCCAAGGGCGCATTGCTAGAGCGGCAGAGGCCGCCTTCTGCAGACCGGGATTTGCAGACCGCCTCGATGGCCTCGGGAAGGCTGTCCGTCTCCCCACCGGGTAGTCTCGCACTCTGGCAGGGCTCTGGTGTCCAGCCACCCCCCCTGTATATCTATAGGGGGCAGTGGTCCAGCCCAGTGGGGCCCCAGGCCAGCGGCTCTTGGGTGGAGGCTTGAGAATTGCATGTTCCTGGAGTTGTTTGCAGAGGTCAGGAATGTTTTGGAGTTCAGGAAGCGGCTTGCTAGGCGACCCCCTCCCCACCATTCTCCCCTCTGGTGGCTTCTGCTGCTCAGTGTTCTCATCTCCTGTCTTTTCTTTTTATCACTCCTCCAATTCCGTGAATTCCAGTGTTCTGATGCAGGAGAGGAAGGCAGGTCCCCTTTGTTTTTTTTTATAGCCAAGCAAAACTATCCGACCGAGGGAGACAACGCCAGGCCCTGCCACAGGATTTCTAAAAAAGATGAAGCCCTTTGCCTGCAATCCAGCCAGCTGGGGCTTGGCATTTTGAAACGCAAGAGATTGTCTGAGCATGCACAGAGTGAGGGTTCACCATTCACTGCCCCACTTGGCCAGACCAAGGCCCTACTCCATCTATCGCAGGGTGCAGCCTTATGCACCTGAGAAGCTTACCTGCAGAGCACAGAAACATCTGGTAGTCAGAGATATAGTGCATTAATTGGGGGGGGGGGGCTTTAATCAAATCCACACGCCCCATGCCCTTACTCCCCTCAACTGTAGTCCTTCCCACTGGTCTTCACGATATAGTTTGTTTACTTCGTGTATAGTGTGCCTTTCTCCCCCGTAGGAGCCCAAGGCGTCTTACAGCATTCTCCTCTCCTTCATTTTCTCTTCACAACAACCCTCCGAGGTAGGGTAGGTTAAGGCCGAGAGCGGGTGACCAACCCAACATCCACCCGGCTACCTTTTATGGCGGAGCGGAGATTCAAACTAGGGTCTTCCAGGCCCTCGTATGATACTAGAACTACATCACCACACTGGTTCTCATGAGCTGCACTCTCAGCTCTCTTCAGACTGGGAACTCTGCAGAATTGTCATGCAGAACTCCCTCCGGCGTGGACAAAGTAGGGAGTTCACTTGGAGAGCCCAGGCTACCCTGATCTCGGAACCTGAGAGGGTAGTATTTGGATGGGAGACCTCCAAGGAATACCAGGGTCCTGCTGACAGAGAGGCGGGCAATGGCGAACCACCTCTGAGCATCTGTTGCCTTGAAAACCCCAATGGGGTTTTTTTCATGAGTCAGCTGTGACTCGCTGGTACTTTCTGCCACCCCCATGGGTGCAGCGGGAACCCTTCTTCCTCTTTGTCCTCCCTAGGCTTGTCAGAGGTGGTGTCCAGAAAGGGAAGTTCCCCCCAAAGAGGGTTCCCTAGGGTGGACAGCTCTGAGTTGGGAAATTTCTGGAGGTTTTTCTGGGCGCAATGTTCCCTCTAAGATCTGGAGTCTTGTGAGCAAAAATTATAGTTTGTGAGCTACCTGCATTAAAGTTGTGAGCGAGCGATTTGGCTACTGCATAAATTTGTTTGCTCTGGAGCCATCCTTCCTGAGCTGAGACAAAAATTTGTGAGCTGGAGGCTAAAAAACTGTGAGCTAGCTCACACTAACGCAGCTTAGAGGGAACACTGGCTAGGGGGAGGTTTAGGGAGGGAATGACATAGAGTCCACCTGCCAAAGCAGCCATTTTCTCCAGGGGAACTGATCCTGCTCATCTGGAGGTCAGTCATAGTGGGATATCTCCAGGTGCCCTAGGGTTCCCCCAATGTAGGCTATTCCCCCGAAAGTGCTATTGACTGGCATAGGGACTGGCATTAAAGTTGTGAGCGAGCGATTTGGCTACTGCCATAAATTAGTGCGGTCTGGAGCCATCCTTCCTGAGCGGAGACAAAAATGTGTGAGCCGGAGGCTAAAACAACTGTGAGCTAGCTCACACGAACTCAGCTTAGAGGGAACACTGGTTGTCATAGTGGGGTATCTCCAGGTGCCGCCTGGAAGGTGGCAACCCTAGGGTTCCCCCAATGTAGGCTATCCCCCCGAAAGTGCTATTGACTGGCATAGGGTGAATTGACTATGATGCACAGTGGGCTTTTGCTTTCCCTGATCAAGCTCCCCTTTGCCAACGAAAGCGGCACCCGTCGGCTCCACCCGGTGAGCAAATAACGTTCCCAGCAGCCTCACCTTGTTCGGAGTTGCAGCCCTATCTTCCTGCCAGCCCCTTAATTCCAGAAGGGAAGGGTCAGGGGTTTTGCTCATGGCTTTCAGCCCATCTTATGAATCTCTCCGCAAAGCAAAGAGGCCCTGCCTCAGTTCTGCCCCTCCCTTCCACGGCCCGGCCCAAAGAAACAGGATCTAGCCTTCCTCTGTGCCAGGGGTCAGAAAGCTTTTATAAACAGTGCGCCAAAGTATGTCAAAATTCAGAGCGAGAGAAGAACAAACAGCCAGAGTAAGACAGCCCAGCTTGCAAAACTGGAAGTGTGCAATTGGACGTTGTTGGTCATTGGCGTGGTGGTTAGAAATCTAACTTTTCTGCAGCCCAAACAGTGGTTGTTGCGAGTCTTTGCTTGGTGGTAGAACATACCATCAGGTCGCAGCTGACTTATGGCCATCCCATAGGGCTTTCAAGGCAAGAGATGTTCAGGGCTGGTTTTCCATCGATTTCCTCTGCGTAGCAATCCTGGACCTCTCTGGTGGGTCTCCCATCCAAATACTGAGGGCCGACCCTGCTTAGCTTCTGAGATTTAATGAGATCTGGCTAGCCTGGGCCATTCAGGTCAGGGCAAGTCAGAGATTAGGAATTGGCAGACATAAGGCTTCACAAATAAACTGTAGGAGCACCCTGAATGAGTGTTCTGCTGCACTGTGCATGGTTCAGCTTAATTTCCCTTTTCTGTGAAGCATCTCTAAGAAGCCCTCGAGTCCTAACACAAAAATCTTGGACTGCCATTCCCTTCACTTACTGGTTCTACCAGCGTCTGTCTGCTGGCAGAAACTGCTGTCAAGTTACAGCCAACTTACAGTGACCCTGTAGGGTTTTCAGAGCAATAGACGAACAGAGGTGGTACGCCATTGCGCGCTTCTGCATAGCCTCTCTGGGACTTCCCTGGTGGTCTCCCATCCAAATACTAACCAGGGCTGACCCTGGTTAGTTTCTGAGATCTAACAAGATTGGGCTAGCCTGCGCCTTCCAGAAAACTTTGTACTTTTACCAAAAGAGCCATATTTGTTCCACTGGTGGACCTCCTGATGGCACCTGGTATTTTTGGCCTGATCCAACATTGGCTTCTCTTATGTTCTTATGCACTGAGCCACAGTCTCAGCCACTGACATCGGCCTGATTATAAGTTTTAGAGATGTTTATTCTGTTAAACCAGATACTTCCCGCTTGGCTGATGGTGGGATACTGTGGACTTGGAGGCAGATGAGACCCTCAGAAGGGGGCAAGAAGGGACTACTTTACCCAGCTTTGCCTCAGGCATAAAAAGACATTGTGCAGATACCTATTTTGAATAGAGGACTCCTCTGGGCCATCTAACAGGTAAGAGGGCCCATCACAAGTGCCAATCCTGCCTAGTTGCTCGCTTTCAGTTGGGAAATTCCTGGAGGTTTTGGGGGTGGAGCCTGGCGATGGTGGGGTTTGGGGAGAGGAGGGGCCAGGCTGAGCAGAGTACAGTGCCACGGAGTCCACCCTCCAAAGCAGCCATTTTCTCCAAGGGAGCTGATCTCTGTTGCCTGGAGACCAGTTGTGATTCCAGGAGATATCCAGCTACCATCTGGAGGTTGGCAAACCCTAGCCCACCCCCAGCCCATTGTAATTCAGACACTGCCTGGAGAGTCTACCCGGCTATCATATTTAACTGATCTTGGGCATTTTCCAATCTGTTTTCTTTTTTAAACAAAAAGTCAGCTTCAGTGGCCACTACCAGCATTGCCACTTGTGGCAGTGACTTCCCCTAGTCAAGGATGGGCTGTAGGCGGAATCACTTCCTTGAGCCTGACCTGCAGATGAACATGGGTCCGTTCCTGTCTCTGAAACTGCAGGTTTCTGGCTTTCCTAGCCTTGTGCCTTGTGCCCTGTACCCAGGGGTCATTTCGTAGAAAAAGAGCTAGGGGAACTCATTAGCATAACTCATTAGCATATGCCACACCCCCTGACATCACCGGAAGTGTGTCATAAGGCCAAACCCTTGACATCACCGGAAGTGTGCCATAAGGCCACACCCCACCCC
>NW_015173822.1:34982-45970 GCF_001447785.1 Gekko japonicus
GGGAACTGCGTTCCCCCGCGTTCCCTCCCGAAATGACCTCTGCCTGTACCTGATACCTATACTTTTAACAAGTTTTAAGCAAATTAACCTGTTGCTGAGGTTTGTTTCCGGGCCAGGGAAGGCTGCGATGTGCTGAAGCTGTTTCACACCATCCAAGTGGGCATGAGCCCGGAGCAGCTCTTCTTGCTAGCTGTTAAAAAGCTCTCCCTGTAGCCAGGGCGGGCTCCAGACATTGGGGGTGGGGGCTGGGCACTGCAATGTTGCCAACTTTGAGCTTCCCACTATTACAACGGCTCTCCAGACAACCAAGACCCGTTTCCCCTGGAGGAAATGGTATCTTCAGAGAGTGGACTCTGTGGCATTGCACCTTGCCGAGGTTTTCCTTCCAACCCATCCTCCCCAGGCTCCACTTCCAGAATCTCCAGGTATTTCCCAACCCAGAGCTGGCGACTCTGCTGGGCGGAGACTTCCCAGAAGCCCCTTTCCCACCCTCACTAGTGTTGCCAACCTCCAGGTGGGGGCTGGAGATCTCCTGGAATGACAGCTGACCCCCAGACTACATAAATCACTTATTTATTTATTATTTAAAATATTTGTTCCCCCTCTCTTGGAGAAAATGGCTGCTTTGGAAGGTGGACTGAAGAAGAGATTGGATTTATACCCCACCCTTCACTATCCAAAGGAGTCTCAGAGCAGGTTACAATCTCCTTCCCCTCCCCACAACAGACACCCTGTGAGGTAGGTGGGGCTGAGAGAGCTCTCTCGAGGACTGCTTTTGAGAGAACAGCTCTGAGAGAACTGTGACTGACTCAAGGTCCCACCAGCAGCTGCATGTGGAGTTGGGAATCAAACCCGGCTTTCCCAGTTTAAAGTTAACCACTACACCAAACTGTCATTATACCCAAATGAGGTCCCTCCCCTCCCTAATTCCCGCCCTCCTCAGGCTCCACCCCCAAAATCTTCAGGTATTTCTGAACCCAGAGCTGGCAACCCTACAACTCACCCATGTGTCTCACTACCTGCCTGCGCATTCCTCCTTGCTCTGTCCACAAACCTTCCCTCTGCCCGTGCTCACGGCCATCTCTGCACTGCCCACAGCCCTTTCCCTGATGGCGCTGGGCGGCATGTACAGCTGGAGGCATGGGTGGCAAAGCACTCAGAAGTGAGCAGGCAGGGAAATGATGTGTGTTGCCCTGGCAGCTCCCTCCCCCTCCCCGTGGGTATGTTGATGCCAGCCCCGCTTGTCGCTTTTTAGGCTCCTGTCTCTGCCTGCCCCCCCCCTCCCTGACCCTGCGGGAAGATCTCTGACCCTTTGTGCTTTGAAATTGGAGTGTTTACAGCTTCTTCCTATCGGAGGGCTGGAGAGTGTTGGGGGGGGGGGCAGGGGGAAGCCAGGCTGGTTCAGTTCAGTTTATGGGGCTTGGGTCTGGCATGGATTTTCTCACAGGCATCTGGCTCTGAACAGCAGGGCCGGGGCCGAGATGGAATGCGGCTGGAATAGGCGGCTGGTTGGGTTTCCTCCTGGGGGGAGGAGCCAGAGAGGCCTGATCCCAACTCTGGCCCCAGTGGTTTGGCCGGCGCCTGGTGGGCCACGGGGTGAGAAGACGCTGCTTCTTGGCGGCTGGGCTGATGGGCGTTTCTGAACCTCGGGGGGCCAGGTTCCCAATTCCAGGTGGGTCCTGATGATCTCCTGGAATGATGACTGAGTCTAGACTACGGCTAACAGTTCCCCCTGTTTAAAGCTTTGTTGATCTTAGCGGTGCCACTGGACTGTATAGATTTGTTCTTCTGCTTCAGACCAACACAGATGACCACCTGGAACTGTCTTCATGGAAGTTCCCCTGGAGAAAAGGGCTTCTTTGGAGGGTGGACTGCATGACATGATATCCCGCTGAGTAGGGATGCCAGCCTCCAGGTGGGACCTGGAGATCCCCCGGAAGTACAGCTCAGCTGCAGACTACAGAGATCAGTTCCCTTGGAGAAAATGGATGCGTTGGAGGGTGGACTCTACAGCACTGTACCTCACTGAGGCCCCTGTCCTCCCCAGGCTCCACCCCCAAATTTCCAACCTGGATCTGACCAATCCTATTCCCTCATCCCCTATGTGAAAACCCATTTATTATTTATTTACTTCACTGGGGACCCAAAGCGGCTTACACTGTTCTCTTCTCCTCCATGTTATCCTCACAGCAACCCTGTGAGGTAGGCTAAGCTGAGGGAGTGACTGGCCCAAGGTCACCCAGTGAGCTTCCATGGCAAGAGTGGTTATTCGAACCCAGGTCTTCCAGATACTAGTCCGACACTCTTAACTACTACACCAAACTGGATCTCAAATTTACCAGATCAAGCTGATGTGCTTCATGGCTAAAGTTGCCAACCTCCTGGTGGGGTCTGAAGACCTCTTGGAGTTACAATGGCGGTCCAGATGCCAGGTATCGATTCTCCTGGAGAAAAGAGCTGCTTTGAAGAGTGGACTCCGTTGCATTATGCCCTGCTGAGATCTTTTCCTTTCTCACACCCTACCATCCCCAAGCTTCACCCCCAAATCTCCAGGAGTTTCCCAACCAGGAGTTGGCAACCCTAGTGTGGGGTTGAGCCCTCTCTGCCCTAGATTAATCTGAAAGTCCTGGGCCTGCTTTTTTAGACCTCAGTTTTCCACCTGTAAAATGGGAGTGAAAATATAACTTTGGGCCGGTGGCAGGAGAAAAGACAATTACACTCACGGGAAGAGGGCGGGAAGCCCTTGTCAGATTAGATGAGTAATATGAATGGCCTAAGGAGCCCCCTCAGGGTCTCTGGGTGGACTACCTTTGGTTCCTGTGGGTGTGTTTCAGTGTGCATAAAATGTTAGCAGAAGGGATGGGTAGCTATCACCATGCCTGTATTCCAGAAGGGGTAGATTGAGGCTGCTTCCCAGGGCCCAAATCTGTCTGTTTTGAACTTTTGCCCGGAAGGGAGATGAACTTTGTCCCTCTGTCTTATTTTGGTCTGTTCTTGCTGGGAGGAGGTGGAGGAATGCGGCCCAGCCCTGAGGGGTTTCCTGCCTTTGGAGGGGGGCACCAGGGATACCTCAGCTGTAAATTTCTGGCCTTCATGGGGGGGGGGTATTTGTGGCTGGAGGGGGTGGCGGCGCAGCCCTGCCTTTGAGCAACTTTCCTCCCGAAAAGCTATACTTTCGAGACGTCTCCCTCCCTCCATTAGAAGTTGTGCCTCTCCAGCAGCTGCACAACAGAAACCAACACGTGGAGTTTCACTTGTTATTGTGCTGGCATTGCGGGGAGTGCTGCTATTTTCTTTCTGGCCTGGGCTTCTAGTGCTTTTTTTTTTTTTTTAATACAGATTTATTAAATGTTTATGTACGTTCACTCTCTCATTCTAGGAGACAAGGTTTATTCTGCAAGCCTGAACAATGTACCAATAAAAACAGGAAAAATAAGCAAACAGAGGCTGAAGAAAAATAAACATCCACTCACCACTCATCATGGCATGTGTTGCTCTCCCATCCTCCCTTGCAATGACCTTGTGAGGTAGGTGAGGGTCTGAGGAAGAGTGACTGGTCTGTGGTCACCGAGTGAGTTTTGTGACACAACGGGGATTTGAACTCACGATCCTAGTCCCAACAGCCTCGGGTGTCAGCAGTTGAAACTCATCCAATAACAGACAAGGGGAGGTTCCAGATTCCTTCAGGCTGGACCAATGGTATACTAGTGGAATCAGGGTCAGAACAGATGCAAGCAACTTTATCCAGAAAGAACTTCACCAATGTGCCCTGGTGCGCTATCAAATGTTCTCACCCTTTTATTGAAGAAGAATTATGATCCACTAAACCTTTGACCACTTGGGAAAGCTCCGTTCAGCAGGGCTGAGCAGCCCTGGGAGAGCTGCTGCCGGTCAGAGGAAACTGACCGTGGCAGACTAGTGGCCTGGCTGAAGAGAACTGTGCGCTATTCAGGAAATACTGCTTTACACAGAGAGTGATTAAAATGTGGAATTGGCTGCAAGAGGATGTAGTGATGGCCACAGGAATAAACAGCTTTAAAAGGGGATGAGATAGATTCAGTGAGGGTAGGTCTATCAATGGTGTCTAGGCATGGTGACTGAAGGGAACCTCCACGTTCAGAGGCACTAAGCCTTTGAATCCCAGAGCCAGGAGGCAACAGCTGGGGAGAGCTGTTGTTGGTCCTCCAGAGGAACTGGCTGGCCACTGTGTGAGACAGGATGCTGGACTACTGGTCTGATCCAGCAGGGCTCTTCTTCTTATGTCTTCTGGAGGACACAGTATTGACTTTCTGGGGGGGGGAAGATACCGACCCTAAAAATGTCTAAGAAGAACGCTCTTGAAAAGTACGCAGACAGATGAGTGATTTGTGCTAACATACTTTTATTCAGCAAGAACAAGACAAAGTAGCCAGCTCGCAGGCCGGCTTATATGCCCCTAGGAAACCCACACCCACGCACACCCAACACCCGTGAATGGTCTATTTACAATGATTACATTATTCCTAGGGCCCCTAGGTTCCCGATTGGCAGGGAACTAGGATCCTCACAGCTATTGTGTTCTGGAGCGAAGCTCAGGTACTTCTCCTGACCGCATGCTGGACCGGCTTAAACTGGATCGCGCACATGGCCGGGTCAGGACACAACAGCACTCGTCTCTGTTCTCCCCTCCTGACTCTTTTCCATTTTATTCTCGCCACAGTGCTGTGACAGCATTCTAGACACCCAACAAGATTTTCAGGTACCTTTGCCAGCTCTGGGTTGGAAAATACCTCGAGATTTTGGGGATGGAGCCTGAGGAAGGCAGAGTTTAGGGGAGGGGGAGGGACTTCAACGGGGCGCAATGCCACAGAGTCCACCTCACAAAATGGCCATTTTCTCCAGATGAACCGGTCTCTGTTGCCTGGAGGTCAGTTGTAATCCCAGGAGATCTCCAGCCACCAGCTGGAGAATCAGCAAACAAGCAAACCCTGTGATACAGATGACAACACATGTTAAGTAAAAATCATGTTATATTGTAAAACTTGGCAATATTACAGGTCCACATTCTCAATGAGCATCCGGATATAAACTCATTTCGTTCCAATCTTCCTCAGGAGTAATCCTGTCATAATGAAGGTGCCAGCCTCTTTTGCCAGCCAATTTAAAATTGAAGGCTTCTAGCCAGTGAGAGAAGAGGACTGGTTGCTACTACCATAAATATATACAGTGTTCATAGAGAGCTCTTAAAGGTAAAGGGTTCCCTTGCTCGAAAGCCAGTCGAATCCGACTCTAGGGTTGCGGTGCTCATCTCCGTTTCAAAGCCGAAGAGCCAGCGCTGTCCAAAGACGTTTCCGTGGTCATGTGGCCGGCATGACTAAACACCAAGGCGCACGGAACGCTGTTACCTTCCCACCGAAGTGGTACCTATTTATCTATTTGCAATTTCTTGCTTTCGAACTGCTAAGTTGGCAGGAGCTGGAACTAGAGATAAGAGCTCACTCCATCATGTGGCAACTCAGGTCTCGAACTGCTGAACTACTGACCTTCCGCAGCCTGCAGTTCAGCGTCTTAACCACTTGAGCCACCACAGCTCCTAGAGAGCTCTTAAGACAGCATAATACAGGAGGCTTTTGCACCTATGTAAAAGAAGACAAGACTGGCTTGCTCCTTTATAAGCACTTGAACATGGAATTAGAAGATTATTTGAAAAATATAAAGAAGAAATTAAACATTGGGTTGCTCTTAAACAGAACATTGAACTGTAGCAAGAGGCTGACACCTTCATTACTATAGGATTACTCACGAGGAACATTGGCACAAAATGAGTTTACATCTGGATGCGCATTGAGAATGATGGACCTGTAATATTGCAAAGTTTTACAATATAACATGATTCTTACTTAACATGTGTTGTCATCTATATCACAGGGTTTGCTCGTTTGTTGCTTTTCCTATACCTGTGATCCCTTCTTGGTTTTTTACCACCTGGAGACTGGCAATCCTAATGCCAGCCCTCAAAACTGTCTAAGGAAAAAAAAACCTCAGATGTGGAACTCTCTAACCCCGGTTCTTCTCACCACAATGCTGTGACAGTTCGATTCAAGTCCAGCAGCACCTCAGAGACCACCAACAGGATTTTCAGGGTATCGGCTTTTGAGAGGCCTAGCTCCCTCCGTTGTGCTCTGATGTGCTAGTGGACTTGAATCTGGCTGTTGTCCCACAGACCAACACAGCTACTCTCTGAAACAATGTTGTGAAGTAGCTTAGGCCAAGAGTGAGCAACTGGCCCCAAGTCACTCAACACAGATGAGCGGGGATTTTGAAGCTTGGTCCCCTTTGCCAGCTCCAGATTAAGAAATACCTGGAGATTTTGGAAGTGAAGCCAGAGGAGGGTGAGGTGTGTGTGGGGGGGCATAGAGTCCACCTTCTAAAGCAGCCATTTTCTCCAGGTGAAGTGATCTCTGTCACCTGAAGATCAGTTATAATAGCAGGCGATCTCCAGCCACCACCTGGAAGTTGGCAACCCTAACCACAGACTCCACCTAGCAATGGGTTTTCCCCTTTTTCCCTGAAACATGGGACAGGTGCTGCATTGGAGAATGGTGCTCAGAAGAGCCACAGATGACATGTCGAAGAGCCACATGTGGCTCTCAAGCCACTGGGTATCATTTCTCCAACCACCATAACACTCTGGCACTGTGTTTATGGCAGGTGGCAGGAGCTTTCTGTAGTTCCTCAGTGGTGCAGGCAAGGTATTATCCATTTCAGAAGTCCCCAATGTGGTGTCTGCCAAGTGTTTTTAGAAAGCGGGTGGGGCCAGGAGGAGGGACTTCAGCCCAGCGAGGTTTCTGATTGGCCACTGGAGATTTGATTGGCTGTGCAGATTTTTAAAAACATTGTTTTGAGAGCAGCTGCCACCACAGTGCAAGAAACTTCGCTGTATGACTGCAGGTAAGCCGCAGCGGCCATTTTGTGGCTGGGTCCTGCTCCTGCAGCAGTCATTTTTGGCAGCCATTTTACATCAGAATTCCAAAGGTGCCTGCAGGCTCAAAAAGCTTGGGGGTCCCCTGATCTATTTACTTCATTTGTACCCCACCTTTCTCCCTGGTGGGGCCCCAAAGCAGTTTACTTCTTTATCCACTCTAAATATACTCTGTGTGCATTCAAGAGCTCATTGAGTCTGGCAGAGCTGACTAGCATCCAGTATGCTAACCTGGCCAGCGCTGTACCTGTGTGCTCTAGTCTTACCTGCTCCAAGCTGCCCTTTTAGGGTTGCCAACCTCCGGGTGGTGGCTAGGGACCTCCTGCTATTACAACTGATCTCCAGGTGACAGAAATCAACTCACCTGGAGAAAACGGCCGATTTGGAAGTTGGAGTCTATGGCATTATGCCCCAAACCCCGCCCCCCTCAGGCTCCGCCCCCCAAATCTCCAGGTATTTCCCAACCCACAGCTGGCAACCCTGTGCCCTTTTCTGTCTTAGTGACAATGTGTGTGTATGTTTAGTGGGAGTGTGTCTAGGAGGAAAATAAAAGGGCTGCATCCAGGGCTATTTTTGGGCAGGAACGCACAGGAACGGAGTTCCGGCTGGCTCCCGAGTTGGCCACGCCCAGCAGGAACTCATTAGCATAATAGGCCACACCCAATAGCAGAAACTCATCAGGATTGGCTACATTAGGGGTGTGTGGCCTAACATGCAAAGGAGTTTTAAAAAGCCCTGGGTTCTGACAACAAACAAAGTAAACAGAATAAGAAGGGAAAGGTGCAGGGCTCTAGTCGGGGGGGAGCTCTCAGGTACGGAGCTCCGGAAGAGAACCTCTAGGGGGCGGGGTGGTCACGTGGTGAAGCCCCGCCCCCTTCTTTACCCCGCCCTCTGCTTCGATCCTCATTCCGTTTGGGAATGAGGATGAAGCAGGAGGGTAAGTAGCCGGGCCTTCTGACACACTTCCGGTGATGTCAGGGGGTGTGGCCTTCTGTCACTTCCGGTGATGTCAGGGGGCGTGGCATATGCAAATAAAGCGGTGCTGTCAGGGTGTGGCCTAATATGCTAATGAGTTCTTGCTGTTGGGTGTGGCCTATTATGCTAATGAGTTCCTGCTGGGCTTTTTCTACAAAAAGAGCCCTGGCCGCATCAGTCACTAAGAGAGAAAAAGAACAAAGTTCGAGCCCAGTGGCACCTTTAAGACTGACCGACGAAGTTTTATTTCAAGGTATAAGCTTTTGTGGGCACGTTGAATAAACCTTTGTTGGTCTTTAAGGGTCCACTCGACTCGTACTTTGTCCTGCTGCTTCAGACCAACATGGCCTCCCCCCCTGAATCTAAGAGAGAAAAAGTAAGGGCAAGGGCAACGGTGCAAGTAAAGTAAAAGATATATATTTTATTACTCGGCTAAAGAATTCCCTACGTGTTTCGCCGACAGGCTTCTTCCGAGGAATCTGGTCATCTTTCAGCATTCCTTCAACAAGAGTAGAAGATCAGTAGCATTTGCTACTGAAAGGAACGCTGAAAGACTACCAGATTCCGGGGAAGGAGCCTGTCGGCGAAACGTGTCGGAAGCCTCTGCCTACGAGGACGGCTGCGGCCTCCCACCTTGCCTCTTCTTACCTGTTCCTTGCTCTCTCTTGCTAATTTCTCTTGGCACCCGCCACAGCTCTCGCCTACAGATTGCCTGGCAGGAGGGAGAGCGTTGCTGGCAGCTTCTGAGAGGGAGCCAATAAAAACGGGAGTTTTGGCAGGGAGCCTGAGAAGACCAGGCTGTTGCCTCATGGGTTCCACACAGCTTCCCACCCCTGCAACCTGATGTCCCCTTCTCAACACAGTTGTTACAAGAGACATTGAAGTGCCTTACAGGGGGAGGGGAAATTCATCAAATCCACAGGGAAGGAGAGAGAGATTTGAACATTAGCCATGATAGCTAATAACAGAGCCTCCATCATCAGGGGCAGTTTACCTTAGTGTGTCAGATTCTGGAGATAAACCATAGGGAAAGGTCTTTTGCCCTTTTTGTGAACGTTCCAGGGTGATCATGCTGACCCCTGTTGAAAACAGAATGCTGGGCTTAGTCTGATCCAGTAGTGATAGCTCAGTGGAACCTCCATGTCCAGAGGCAGTCTGCTTCCTGGTGCCAGCTGCTGGGGACACACCACAGGAAGCGTGTGAACCTGTCTTGTGAACTGGTTGGCTGTTTGGTGAGCCAGTCTGGTGTAGTGGTTAAGAGTGCAGACTCTAATCTGGGAGAGCCAGGTTTGATTCCCCGGGAGAACCAGGTTTGATTCCCCACTCCTCTATATGTAGCTACTGGTGTGACCTTGGGTCAGTCTTAAGTTTGTTCAGAGTTGTTCTCTCAAGGGCAGTTCTCGAGAGAGCTCTCTTAGCCCCACCTACCTCACAGGGTGTCTGTTGTGGGGAGGGAAAGGGAAGGAGATTGTAAGCCGCTCTTGAGACTCCTTTGGGTAGTAAAAGATGGGGTATAGATACAATCTCTTCTTCTGTTTTCAGATACAGGATAACTGGTCTAGGAGGACATTGGGGCTGATCCAGCAAAGCAGTTCTTTGGTGTCTCCCTCCCAACATTGTCATTAGCAACCTCAGTGATAAGGTTCTTATGCATTTAATAGCTGCATAACAGGCAGAAATCAACAGGTCAAGCTTTTGCTGCTGCAGGGGTGTACTGATGAAAAGCTCTACCTGTTGATTTTTCCGTTATCCCCTCCTCTCTTCTGTCTTTTCACAAAGGCATCTTAGCTTGCAGTCCTCTGCTCTAGCTGTTGAACATCCCTCTCTATCTAGACCAGGGGTGTCAAATATGCAGCCCGGGGACCGGATCAGGCCCCCGGAGGGCTTCTTTCAGGCCCGCAGTGAAACTGGCTGTCTTCTGCTTCTTCCAGTTCTGCTGCTGCTGCATCATCATATGTTTGCAGCTTACAGATACACACCTGAACAGTATACTCAAGATTGCAACAGCACAGAGATTTTGATGCAATAATTCAGAGCAAGAGATGTCAGTTATCAGGCACTGTTAAATAAACAAAATATTGCAAGAGTGCTTGTTTTAAGTACGTTTTTATTTTAAGTAAAAAAAATCTTTGTGTTTGTATCCTTTATAAAGTTTATATCTCTGCTACCTGGCATTACATTTTATGACACACATGGCCCAGCCCAACAAGGTCTAATTTATGTCAGATCCAGCCCTCATAACACATGAGTTCGACATCCCTGATCTAGACCAAGGGAACGGGACCCTTCAGCCCTAGTGGTCCTTCTCGTTGCCCCCTTCTTATGGTCGCCACGTTTTTATTGGCCCTGCTCTTCTGCCCGACAACCGTTTGGTGTGCAGAAATTTAGCAGGTTAAACTTTTCTGAGCTTGGAGATAAAGGCCACAAAAAACTGCTAAATGTTTACGTTTCAAGTGACTGTTCAAGGCCAAAGAATGTGGCTAGATAAAAATACTGGTGGTCTTAGAAAAACAGGAGGTGGATCAAGCAGCAAAGGAGAAACCTGAATCTCTCCCGGGAACGGCTGTTTGGTGAACGAGGAGTCTCAGGCTGTTTGTATTCTCTCCCCCTCACCGATTGTTCAAGTGCCACCTTCTCCTTTTAATGACAGGGTTGGTGTGAGCCTGTCTCTTCTGCGTGTGTCTCTCCCCTCTCCGTCCCCACCCACACCAAGCTCTGAGATCAGATAGGCCTCCAAAATCACATGACCTCATCATGCAGGTTTGGGCTGCTAAAGGGAAGGGACTCAAACTCCAGCAAAAGCTCGGCTGGGCCGGGCAGAGTAGGGTAGGGGAAACCCCGAGAAGCAGGTGGCCGGCTCTCCCTACAGGAGGGGAAACTGGCACAGGTGCTAATTTTAACCCTTTTGTCACATGGCGCTCTGTTCACTTGTGCATTACTGGAAGGAGGAGGAGGAGATTTGATTTATACCCTGCCCTTCACTGGCATCCTCAGAGGTATAACACAGAAAGATGGAGTACCTTGACACAGAGAGTACTCCATCTTTCTGTGG
>NW_015173822.1:46214-52450 GCF_001447785.1 Gekko japonicus
GAGCCAGTCTGGTGTAGTGGTTAAGAGTGCAGACTCTAATCTGGGAGAGCCAGGTTTGATTCCCCACTCCTCCATATGTAGCTGATGGTGTGACCTTGGGTCAGTCATAAGTTCGTTCAGAGCTGTTCTCTCAAGAGCAGTTCTCGAGAGAGCTCTCTCAGCCCCACCTACCTCACAGGGTGTCTGTTGAGGGAAGGAGATTGTAAGCCGCTCTTGAGACTCCTTTGGGTAGTAAAAGATGGGGTATAGATCCAATCTCTTCTTCTGTTTTCAGATACAGGATAACTGGTCTAGGAGGACATTGGGGCTGATCCAGCAAAGCAGTTCTTTGGTGTCTCCCTCCCAACATTGTCATTAGCAACCTCAGTGATAAGGTTCTTATGCATTTAATAGCTGCATAACAGGCAGAAATCAACAGGTCAAGCTTTTGCTGCTGCAGGGGTGTACTGATGAAAAGCTCTACCTGTTGATTTTTCCGTTATCCCCTCCTCTCTTCTGTCTTTTCACAAAGGCATCTTAGCTTGCAGTCCTCTGCTCTAGCTGTTGAACATCCCTCTCTATCTAGACCAGGGGTGTCAAACATGCAGCCCGGGGGCCGGATCAGGCCCCTGGAGGGCTTCTTTCAGGCCCGCAGTGAAACTGGCTGTCTTCTGCTTCTTCCAGTTCTGCTGCTGCTGCATCATCATATGTTTGCAGCTTACAGATACACACCTGAACAGTATACTCAAGATTGCAACAGCACAGAGATTTTGATGCAATAATTCAGAGCAAGAGATGTCAGTTATCAGGCACTGTTAAATAAACAAAATATTGCAAGAGTGCTTGTTTTAAGTACGTTTTTATTTTAAGTAAAAAAAATCTTTGTGTTTGTATCCTTTATAAAGTTTATATCTCTGCTACCTGGCATTACATTTTATGACACACATGGCCCAGCCCAACAAGGTCTAATTTATGTCAGATCCAGCCCTCATAACACATGAGTTCGACATCCCTGATCTAGACCAAGGGAACGGGACCCTTCAGCCCTAGTGGTCCTTCTCGTTGCCCCCTTCTTATGGTCGCCACGTTTTTATTGGCCCTGCTCTTCTGCCCGACAACCGTTTGGTGTGCAGAAATTTAGCAGGTTAAACTTTTCTGAGCTTGGAGATAAAGGCCACAAAAAACTGCTAAATGTTTTCGTTTCAAGTGACTGTTCAAGGCCAAAGAGTGTGGCCAGATAAAAATACTGGTGGTCTTAGAAAAACAGGAGGTGGATCAAGCAGCAAAGGAGAAACCTGAATCTCTCCCGGGAACGGCTGTTTGGTGAACGAGGAGTCTCAGGCTGTTTGTATTCTCTCCCCCTCACCGATTGTTCAAGTGCCACCTTCTCCTTTTAATGACAGGGTTGGTGTGAGCCTGTCTCTTCTGCGTGTGTCTCTCCCCTCTCCGTCCCCACCCACACCAAGCTCTGAGATCAGATAGGCCTCCAAAATCACATGACCTCATCATGCAGGTTTGGGCTGCTAAAGGGAAGGGACTCAAACTCCAGCAAAAGCTCGGCTGGGCCGGGCAGAGTAGGGTAGGGGAAACCCCGAGAAGCAGGTGGCCGGCTCTCCCTACAGGAGGGGAAACTGGCACAGGTGCTAATTTTAACCCTTTTGTCACATGGCGCTCTGTTCACTTGTGCATTACTGGGAGGAGGGGAGGAGGAGATTGGATTTATACCCCGCCCTTCACTACCTGAAGGTGTCTCAGAGTGGCTTACAAACTCCTTTCCCTTCCCCTCCCCACAACAGACACCCTGGGAGGTAGGTGGGGCTGAGAGAGCTCTTTCGAGGGCTGATCGTGAGAGAACAGCTCTGAAAGAACTTGTAACTGACCCAAGGTCACACCAGCAGCTGCACGTGGCGTGGAGGAGCGGGGAATGAAACCCGGTTCTCCCAGATTAGAGTCCATGCTCCTGACCACCACACCAAACTAGTGTAAGACAATGCAGTCAAATAGCACACAACATCCAACAAACAGTGCCATGGAGTGGGATCACAAAAGTTAGCAACAAAACCCACTCATGCACAAGTATCAGACCTGATCTGTCACTAACCATGCCAACAAAAAAAGAATGGAACTACAAAAGTAGAAGATATGGCAGAAGGAGCAAGGTAAAATACATACATTAGCTGTTGTAGATTTTCCAGGTTGTATGGCTGTGGTCTTGGCATTGGAGGACCTGACGTTTTGCCAGTAGCTGTGACTGGCATCCTCAGAGGTATAACACAGAAAGATGGAGTACAGATGGAGTACCTTGACACAGCCTACAATGCCAAGACCACGGCCATACAACCTGGAAAATCTACAACAGCTAATGAACTCCGGCCATGAAAGCCTTCAACAACATAAAATACATACAGTTCACAGTGAAATAGACTCTTGTTCCCTTTGTAAAAATGTGCTCTCTTCTGTTATATTGTATAAAGATAAATTGTAATTCCGGGGACTCCCAGTTTGCATCAGTGAAAAAAGCATTTAGAGCTCTTCCCTTCCTCCTTGGTTTCAGTAACTGAAACTGACCCCCTAAGATGGCAAAAAAAGAAAGCTGAGTTAATGTGAGCTAGCTCACAGTTTTTTAGCCTCCGGCTCACACATTTTTGTCTTAGCTCAGGGAGGATGGCTCAAGAGCTAACTAATTTATGCAGCAGCCAAATCACTCACTCAGAACTTTAATGCCAGCAACTCACAAAGGAGAACTTTTACAAAGGAGAACTTTTGCTCACAAGACTCTACAGCTTAGAGGGAACATTGCCCCTAAGATGGCAAAAAAACAAGCTGTGGCCTTCTCTCTCTCTCTCTCTCTCTCTCTCTCTCTCTCTCTCTCTCTCTCTGTCTCTCTCTCTGTGCTAGGGTTGATAACCTCCAGGTGGTGGGTGGAGATCTACCACTATTAAAGCGGACCTTCAGGCAACAGAGATCCGTCACCTTGCAGAAAATGGCCACTTTGAAAATGGCACTATACCTCATTAAAGTCCCTCCCCTCTCCAAACCCTGCCCTCCTCAGGCTCCGCCCCCAAAATTTCCAGGTATTTCCCAATCTGGAGCTGGCGGCCTTACTTTTTGCCTATTTTTTCCCCTTTCCAGCGGTAATAATGGTGGAAGGAGGATCAAAACCACTTGGGGAGAAAAGATTAAGCCATCTCCCTGCACCTTCCAAACTGTGTGTGTGTGTGTGTGTGTGTGTGCCTGGAAGTAATGACTGACTTCTGGCGACCCCTAGTGGGGCTTGGACGTTTCAGGGAGGTGGCTTACTATTGCCTTCTTACAGGAGCTACATCCCAGCCCTGGTATTCCTTGGAGGTCTCCCATCCAAGTACTTGCCAGGGTTGGCTTCTGAGTGCTGATGAGATCAGGCTATTTAAATATTTTTCTTTTCTTGATTTTTATCTCTGTGTCAGGTAAAATGTGGGGCTGGAATCTATGGGATCAGTTCTGCTAACAGCAGTGCTTCTCCCCCCAGCCCAAGGAAAGCCTTCCACATTGCAGTTCGTGTGGTATTCTTCTGATGCCGCAGTGTTACTCTTTCTCTGCCTCAAGGTTGACGGAGCTAGTTAGAAATATTTTAATTATTAATTTGATAGTAAAATAGTAAAAAGCCCGGAAGGACCTTTTAAGACTAACACACACAGTATATTTTAAGATAACTAACACAGGGTTGCGAAGAGTCGGACTCGACTGAACAACAACAAAACACAGTATCTGACAAAGAGAGCTGTGTTTCTCGAAAGCTTATGTTACAATAAAATTTGTTAGTCTTAAAGCTGCTACTGGGCTTTTTACTATCCTGCAGCAACAGACTAACACAGCTAACTCCTCTGGATCTATGATAATTTGACAGTGGCATCTTGGGAAACTAGCATTTTGCCACACGTGGGTCACTCCTAAATACGGTCATTTCCAGAATATTGATTGACGGTGGTCAAATGTGCCATTGAGTCCCGGCCCGATTTATAGCAACCACGTAGGGTTTTTAACATTGTTAAAAAGGTAAAGGTAAAGGTTCCTTTGCTCGAAAGCCAGTCGAATCCGACTCTAGCTTTGCGGTGCCGAAGAGCCAGCGCTGTCCGAAGACGTTTCCGTGGTCATGTGGCCGGCATGACTAAACACCAAGGCGCACGGAACGCTGTTACCTTCCCACCGAAGTGGTACCTATTTATCTACTTGCAATGTCTTGCTTTCGAACGGCTAGGTTGGCAGGAGTTGGAACTAGAGACGGGAGCTCACTCCATCATTGGGGCACACTCGGGTCTCGAACTGCTGAACTACCGACCTTCCACAGCCTGCAGTTCAGCGTCTTAACCACTTGAGCTACCGCAGCTCAACATGTTACCACCTTCTTAATAATGTATATACACACACACACACAAATATATGTGTTTGTGTGTGTGTGTAGCTACTAGGTGAGTTTCTTCTGACCTGGACAGCCCAGGCTAACCTGATCTCATCAGATCTCAGAAGCTAAGCAGAGTTGGCCCTGGTTAGCATTTGGATGGGGGACCACCCAGGAAGTCCAGAGTCACAGCACAAAGGCAGGCGATGGCAAACAACCTTTGAGCGACTCTTGCCTTGAAAACCCCACAGGGTTGCCATAAGTCATCCGTGCCTTGATGGCGGAAAAAGATCGGATTTTAGACAAGAAAGCCATATTCTTCAGTGTCTTCATCTGGATTTAATGCTTAGACTCTGGATTAAAGAGGCAGGCCAGCATGGAGCCCCGTGCAGAGTTGGGCCTTGCTCAAACTCGTCCCCGGCTCCTCTCCCTGAATGAGCTCCCTTTGGAATGCCGCCCACAGATTCCTGCCAATGCCACCCATAAAAGAAACTTTCTCTCTCCAAAATGCAGAACCAGTTATTGTGGTGTCTAAATTAAAACATCGTTGGGCACGCTGGGTTGAGTCATTCATCACCACCGGATTGTTTACATGAAAAGAGATCATCCGATTAGGGAAGTGGAATGGACATCCATCAGCACTTACAGGAACAAGAGATTTGGCTCCTTTGCTCTTTGGTTGGTGAATTGATGTTTAATACAAGGGGAGAACTACCCTCCCTCCCTGGGATCTGCTCTGCTATCTTTGGTCATTTGCTTTCGCTTTTCCTATTTCACTTAAAGCACCATAAGGAGATTTATAATTACATGTGGGTGACAATTAGGTTTAGCAAGATAAGCTTTGCAGGAGGTGAGCTGTTCCTTTGCAACTCACTGAAGACAATGAGCTCCTTGTGCACCTGTAGGCATACTTGTGATGATAGAAGCTTTGTCAGAGGTCAACTGCCAGCCAATGGAAAATAGAATTTAGCTCAAGTAGTGAAACGTGCAGGATGTGGAATAGTATAGCCTAGCCTGATCTCATGAGATCTCAGAAGCTAAGCAGGGTCGGTACTTGGATGGGAGACCACCAAGGAAGACTTTGCAGAGGAAGGCAATGGAAAACCACCTCTGCTTAATCACTTGCCTTGAAAACCCTAGGGGGTTGCCATAAATCTGCTGCAACTTGATGGCACTTTACACACATAATAAGCAAAAAAGAGATTGCACAGCAGTACAGGTACAACTAGAGAAATAAGGCTGTGAACATGGACACAGAAATAACAAAGTAACAAGAACATGTACTGATATATGAAGGAGTACAATATGTGTAGTACACAAGTTTAATCAATGCATATTGAACACTATTTTTCTGAATAGATTATGCCAATATCCAATATAATACTACAAGGAATCAGAGGTCATTTCGGGGGGGATCACGGGGGATCGCAGTTCCCCCAGGTGAGGTATGGGGTGCGGGGCACATGAAGCCCCGCCCCCTGCTTCCAGCTGCCCCGCTTCCGGTCCTCATTCAGCCAGGAGGAGGCAGGAGAAGAGGGAGGGTAAGTTGCTTCCTCCCTGCCTCTCCCCACCCCTGCCTGCCTGGGGCCAGGGAGGGCCTTCGCGGGGCTTCCTCGCACTCCCGCCGGGACCGTTGGGGGTGGGGTGTGTGGCCTTATGACACACTTCCGGTGATGTCAGGGGGTGTGGCATATGCTAATAAGTTATGCTAATGAGTTCCCCTAGCTCTTTTTCTACGAAACGACCCCTGCAAGGAATGAATATGTCTTTCTAACGAAGAATTCGGATATTGAAGACTTCATTTAGATAATTTTCTTCAAGAAAATACTATTACAAGAATTTCAAGGCATAAGCATCCAAAAATGGTATAATATCAACT
>NW_015173822.1:53743-57674 GCF_001447785.1 Gekko japonicus
AAGAGAGAGAGAGAGAGAGAGAGAGAGAGAGAGGAATTCTACATGTCCCGGGCAAAGGGTGCTGCGCTGGTCCAAAGGCAAGCTCCAGAAACAAGAGATGTTGTAATACTTTTTATGAAGACCAGGCCAGATATATCACACAGCAGTGTGTGAGCTGTCCTTAACTATATTTATTAGGGTGGTGACACCCACCTCCCAATTCGGTCTAATGAGGGAATCCTCTTCTGGAAGAGGCTGAAGCTAGGGCTGAGATCTCCTGTTGTTAAAATTGATCTCCAGGGGACAGAGATCCTTTGGATAAAATGTCTGCTTTGGAAAGTGGACTCTGTGGCGTTATATTTGCTGAAGTCCCTCATCTCCCCAAACCCTGCCCTCCTCAGGCACCCCCCCCCCCAAAAAATATCTCTAGTTATTTTCCAAACCAGAGCTGGCAACTAGGGGTTGCTAACTCCGGCCTTGGAAATACCTGCAGATTTGAGGGTGGAGCCTTGACAAGTGGGGTTTCCTAGATGGTGACTGTTCTGATTTGCATCCTCATTATGTTGTTGTTGTTGTTGTTGTTGTTCAGTCGCACAGTCGAATCTGACTCTTCGCGACCCCATTTAAGAGTTTCCCATTTAAGAAGGGGCATTCCTTCTTCTGAGGTGTTAACCCGTGTTAGCATGCAGGGGGGCATTATCTAAAAAGAGACACTCTCCCTTCTTTGTGATGCAGGAGAGAGCACCTCTTCTGAGACAGCGCATGCCGTGAGAGACAAGCATGCGTCACCTGAAAACAATGGAAAATTCTCCACCCCTTTCAGAGCAGATGTTTTCTTCACATGCACATGTATGCAGATTTAATCACCGGACTGCACATTTATACAGGTTTAATAACTTGACTGCAATTCATAATAACTACGTTTTCTTCACTCGAGCAACATCCCAAATTAATAATACTCAGCATCTCTATAGCACTAAAGTCTTGAAAGCAGTGCACATACAGTAGTCACCCTAACGACCCTGTAAGGTAGGCCAGTCAAACCGAGCTCATATTAAAGACAGGAAGGCTGAAGCTCTGAGATTCGTGACTAAACTAAGCCCGTCTAGCCAGCTGATGGCTTTAATTCGCTTTACTTAATGTCCTGGCAGATGGTTATGCAGAGACTTCATTACAGAGAGGGTGTGTGTATGTGGAGTAAAGTGTATAGCAAAATAGCCCGCAGCCCTGGGATACTGCTGGGGAAACTAGCATGGCCCCCAACAATACTTAAGCCAGCCGTCCTTAATGTAGCCAGATGACCAATATTGCCGAATCTAGCTGCTGATCACACAGTGGACTAGGAACCACAGGGAAGGAAATGATGATGCATCCTTTGCAAAGTTTTAAGAAATAAAATGGATGAGAGCAAAATTAAACTGTGATGGAGTGAGGTCACGAGGGACGAGGACAGGGGCATCTGGTTTGGGAGGTGCTGAGAGTCATTAAATGATGCAATGCGTTCTTTCTTCCAGCATGGACTAATTTGGTATGCTTTCGGATTATCTTTAGTCAGGCAGTGAAGTTCATGGAGCTGTGGTGGCAGAGGCTGCTGAAATAACGTATTGAAAATCGGCACAGCCAATCAGAACTCCAGTGGCCACTCAGAAGCCTTCCAGGGCAAAAGCCCCATCTGGTCCCACCCACACTTGGCTAAGTCCCCCCCCCAAAAAAAAAACAGCTTCTGAGCTGGAGCAGGAGCAGTCTATCTGCATAGAGACCCTTGAGATTCAGCAACAGGCTATGCCTTTAATGATCCACTCCCGTTCTTAGCTTGCCCTTGGAGAGCCTGTCCCTGAGGCTGGTGGTTATAACTTCTGCCTTTTGCCTGGGCTTTATAAATGGTGGACTTTAATGCTATTGCAAGGCTCTAACTCACAAGGAGACCATCTGGGCCAGCCTCCCAGTCCCAGAGAAGGGAGCGAGGAGACCATCTGGGCCAGCCTCCCAGTCTCAGAGAAGGGAGGGCCAGCGGCAAGTCAGCATTCAGTGGAAACTGCTGGCAGAATCGTAGATGTGTTTTAACACAAGGAGCAGCCTACTACTAGGCCAAGGTAACAAAGCCACAGCACCTGTGGATCAAGTAGTGGAAAACATATTCAAGGAGGGCATTTTACCAATGGCAAAATGTCCATTCCTTCTTCAGAAGGTGTTCTCCCAAATGCCGGGGGGTAGCAAGCAAGCCCTGAGCCTAGGGGGCACCCCCTGAGGGACTTCTGGTTCTCTGGGATTTAGAGGATCCCTCTGTGCTATGAAGGAGGCACCCTGGGGTCTGGAATTGGCACCGCTTTCAGCATGCAGCTGCAGAAAGGTCACAGAGACAGATAGAGTTAGTCTCCAGGTGCTGGCTGGAGATGTCTTGGGATGACAACTGATCTCTAGGCAGCAGAGATCAGTTGACCTGGAGAAAATGGCCACTTTGGGAGGTAGACTTGATGCCATTAGACCCCACTGAAGTCCTCCCCTCCCCAAACCCCACCCTCTTCAAGATCCACTCCCCAAATCTCCAGATATTTCCCAACCCAGAGCTGGCAACCTTGGTCACAGATAAGAGTCAGGCTCCACTGCAGTCTAAACTATCACAGAGACAGGGTTGCCAGCTCCGGGTTGTGGAATTCCTGGAGATTTGATGGGGTGGAGTCCGAGGAGGGTAGGGTTTGGGGAGGGATTTCAATGGGGCATAATGCCATCAAGTCCGCCTTCCAAAGTGGCCATTTTCTCAATGTAAGCTGATCTCTGTTGCCTGGAGATCAGTTGTAATCCCAGTAGCTCTCCAGCCTCCACCTGGGGATTGGCAACCCTATGAGAGGTTTACTACTGATTGTATCCTGGAAATTTTCCTCTGCGAATTCACACTGTTCTTCTGATGTTTGCTGACTAAAATACTGGAAATCAGTATTTGACATCTGATGCTACGTGATTTCAACGTTTGTTCTTTGATTCAACAAACAATGGTGTTTAGCATCTGGAAAGAATAGGCAGATAACATGCAATGATATAAAGGATGGCTTGTCAGGTTTTATACTTCATACCTAACGTGGTCCCATTGTGTGATTAGAAAATGCATCCAGAAATGTAGAGGGTGAAAACTTTCCTGGGACAGAGATCAGCTGATGCGGAAAAGCTTCACTTAATGCATGTCTGCATGCGAGGCTGCTGCAAACAGACCCCCAGGAGCAGGGACAGGAAAAATGTCGCAACTCTAGCTCAATCCCGTGTCACGCTGGTGCAATCTTTAAGTGAAACCATGTGGATGGAGAGGCGAATTAGTCTGTTTTCCTGAGTCAGCGCAGTGCCACCAAGCCACAGTGTGATTTCCAAGTCAGACATTTTGAAACACATGCATGATGCTGATTCATTCCAGTGTAATAAATATATCCTGCTTTCACATCATTGTTTTAAGAACCTAAGAAGACCCCTGCTGGATCAGACGAGTGAGGGTCCATCTAGTCCAGCAGCCTCTCTTCACACAGTGGCCTCAACCAGTGCCTCTGAAAGGCCAGCAACAGGTTATGGAGGCTGAGGCCTTCCCAATGTTGCCTCCTGGCTCTGGGATTCAGAGGCTCACTGCCTCTGAACATGGAAGTTCCCTTGAGTCACCATGCCTAGTAGCCACTGATAGAACTATCTTTTAATTAATCTATCTATCCCAGGGCTATTTTTGGGCAGGAACGCACAGGAACGGAGTTCCGGCTGGCTTCCAAGTTGGCCACGCCCAGCAGAAACTCATTAGCATAATAGGCCACACCCAACAGCAGGGACTCATTAGGATTGGCTACATTAGGGGTGTGTGGCCTAACATGCAAAGGAGTTCTTGCTACAAAAAAAGCCCTGGGTTTTGACAACAAACAAAGTAAACAGAATAAGAAGCAAAAGGTGGGTGTGGCTGGATGAGCACACTTCTGGTGACATG
>NW_015173822.1:57716-66657 GCF_001447785.1 Gekko japonicus
GGGGTGTGGCCTAATAGGCGAATGAGTTTCTGCTGTTGGGTGTGGCCTATTATGCTCATGAGTTCCTGCTGGGCTTTTTCTACAAAAAAAGCCCTGTCTAATCCATTGTCATGTCTAATTAGGGTTGCCAGGCCCCCCCTGGCTACTGGTGGGGGATGGGGGGTAGGGTTGCTAGATCCTGGTTGGGAAACACCTGGGGATTTGGAGATGGAGCCTGAGGAAGACAGAGTTCTCAGTGGGGTACAGTGCCAGAGAGCCCGCCTTATAAAGTGTCCATTTTCTCCAGGGGAACTGATCTCTGTAGTCTGGAGATGAGCCGTAATACCAGGAGGATCCCCAGGTACCCACCTTGTTGGGTTTTTGCAAGTGTCATCTCTTCAGTCATGAAAGAGTTAAGCTGTTGTTTCTGTATGCTAATGTTAGCTAGTTAGCTTAGAACCAATTAGCTGTCAAGTAGAATCTTCCTGCCAGAAAGGGAGAGGCATTATTCTTAATGAGGCTACCTTAACCTTGACTACTGGCTGATATTTGAAGATGGTACATGCTGTTTGGCACATGCACTGGTGAGGAACTTCCTCTCCTTTGTTCTTAGATGCCGACAGGATAAGGGGATGAGAGAGTTGAAGACGACAAGATGGAGTGAGATCCAAAAAAATTAGTTAGCCTGTTATTTTCTCTTGCCATGTAACCCTTCCCTAATTTCCTTTTTAGTAAACGCTTTATTAGAAGCTAATCGCACACACGTCTGAGGCTGATTTATTTCTACTGCACCACTCTAAGTATATCAAACACACCTGGAGTGTGGCATCCCGATGTCTAATACTTTATGCTTTGTTTCAGATTTCTGCAATCCTAGTTCTGTTGCATTGCTTATTAGATGTCTGTTCTTATTGATTGCGACGGTACTCCACCTTGAGTCACAGTGAGAAAGGCAGACTATAAATCAAAGGAATAAATAGAGTAGCCTACTGACCAAAAAAAACAACACACCAGGCGGTTGATGTGTCTATAGATGCAACCTCATCAAATTATTTCTTTTGTGGCACAAGGATAGCCAAAAGAACTTGCTAACACCTGCAGATTAAGGTGTGGCAGCCCAGGCTAGTAAAAAAGTTGACAACTCTTCTCCTTGCCCTGGATGGGCCCTCACTGAAGGCAGCATCCAGCAGAACCATGCATTAGAACCTGTTTTCCTGGGCTGTACCACTTCAGGTGGAGGTTTGTAGTTCGGAATCCTCTTGCATGTAAAACGGTCCCCCTGCATAAAGAAAGCTAGGAGGATGGGGTACGAGGAGACAGCTTCTTTCCTCGAATTGCTATCTTTCTGTGTGCAGGGTTTTTTAAAAACAGGGATGTGCTTTCAAGCATGCACCTCCTCCTCTTTGCATCTAGCCCTGGAGTTAACGTAGTCTTGGTGAACCCGTGTCCCTTATTTCTGTGCGATTTGTCAATTGCACCCAGCAAACTCCATGAAGGAGGACTGTGTGAAAAACTGTAGCAGGCAACGCTTGATTGGTGGTGGCTCATTGACATATGCAAGTCGCTGCAGGATGCCGCAGTGCTGGTTGGACTTGTGTGAACCAGCCCTGCGTGCGTGGGCAGTTTAAAAATGTACAGGCTGAGGGTGTGACCTTTGTGTCTCTGTCTGCCCCTTCACTGGCTGCAGGGCTGGCTCCTGGAACTGGTCAGCTCCAAAGACTCACATAGAAGAGCAGAGCTGGGTGCCTCCTTCTTTCCTTGTGGTTCTTCAGGGTCTAACCCAGACTAGTGGATTTGGGATTGTGGAATCCTGTATGTATAGAATCTCTCTCTCTCTCTCCCCCCCCCATGCTCCCCCTGCAGGTGTATCTATCAAACAGGTACAGTATTGCAGTTTTCTGATTTACAAGATTAACAGGGCAAATCCTAAACAGAGCTACGCCCTTCTAAATCAATGAATTTAGAAGGGTGTGACTCTGACTAAGATTACACTGTCAGTTTCCCGCAAGATGTCTGGTTTCCTCTCAATTTGCATAGTAATAATCTAATTGGATTTAACCTTGCTCACAGTGGTACACCTTTGGCTGGCACAGGAGGAGTCCTGCTACGTCTCACTAATCCAGATGCATGAATCTTTAGATGTCTTTGGGAAGCTCACAAACTGACTTCCAGCTGTTGTTTGGCCCCCGCAGTATTCACAGATACAGTGCATCTGACTATGGAGGTACGATTTAACTCAGAGGTATGAAACTCATTTGTTATGAGGGCTGGATCTGACATAAATGTCACTTTGTTGGGCTGGGACATGTGTGCCATAAGATGTCACACCAGGGACCAGAGATATAAACTTTATAAATCACAGGCAAAGCCAATTAATGATATTATTTGTACTCTTTCCCCTCAAAGTGGCACACACAAGACAGCCCAATTGCCTCCCATTCTACCATTTTGGTGTAGTGGTTAAGTACACAGACTCTAATCTGGGAGAACTCAGTTTGATTCCCCACTCCTCCACTTGCAGCTGCTGGATGACCTTGGGCAAGCCATAGTTCTGTCAGAGCTGTACTTGAACGGGCAGTCCTTGAAAGAGATCTCTCAGCCTCACCTACCTAACAGGGTGTCTGCTGTGGGGACGGACAGGAAAGGAGTTTGTAAGCCACTCTGAGACTCCAAGTGAGGGGCGCGGTATAAATCCAATCTCTTATTCTCTTATTCTCTCTTACATGCCAGCCCTCCTCCTCCTCTCTCCCCCACCGGCCCCATCCCTTCATCAGCAAACCCACTCTCTCCCCTTGGTGCGGTGGTGGTAGCGCCAGCTGCTCGGCTCCGTCCCCCACATAGCAGGTTCACTAATCCTCACTGAGCTACAGTTGGAGGAGGTGGGAGGGGGGAAAAACACCATGCCTCCTCTTTCTCCACCTTCACTACCATTCCCCCCACTATTTTACCTCAGCCTCTTAGCCCCGCCCCCTAGCCATTTTCTTTATGTTTCTTGAGGGCTTCGTGTGTGCCTGCTCCCCCCGCTCCCCCCTGAACAGCCTCACGCCAGTCATACCAGAGCCAGTTTGGGGTAGTGGTTAAGTGCGCAGACTCTAATCTGGGGGAACCGGGTTTGATTCCCCCACTCCTCCACTTGCACCTGGCTGGATGACCTTGGGCAACCCATAGCTCTGATAAGAGCTAGTCTTGAAAAAAGAGCAGTTTCTGTCAAGAGCTCTCTGAGGCCCACCTACCTCACAGGGTGTTTGTTGTGGGGAGGGGAAGGGAAAGGAGTTTGTAAACCGCACTGAGACACCTTCGGGTAGTGAAGGGCGGGGTATAAATCCAATCTCTTTTTCTTCTGCTGCTCGCAGGCCAGAAAAGAGCCCTGGACAGGCTGGCTCCTGCCTCCGGGCCATCGGTTTGACACCCCTGACTTAACTGCCATGGATGCTAGTTTTTGATCAACCCATTCTACAGGAATTTATCTAATCCTTAAAAATAAGAGCTTTCAGAATTAGGAACCGTCACTGCATCTCGTGGCAGTGAGTTCCGTAAGGTAATTCTGCATTAAATGAAGAAGGGCTTCCTGTGCTCGATCTTAATTCCCCAAATAAGAATATACTTTTTTTTTAAAGTTTCACTGTTTTTAAGTACACAAAGTAATAAACTGCTGTGAGACCTTGGGAAACAGGCTCCCTTCCATGTTATAACAAAGGAAAGGAAAATAAATGAAGGAGGGAGACTGTTAAGTTCTACAAAGAGTTTCAATAATAGTAATTAGCAGTTTACGTAAATTATCTGGTTAGAATAGCTATAACAGCCAAACATTTTTTTTAATGCTAAGTCACAGCCAGTGTTCCCTCTAAGCTGAGTTAGTGTGAGCTAGCTCACAGTTTTTTAGCCTCCAGCTCACACATTTTTGTCTCCACTCAGGAAGGAGGGCTCCAGAGCAAGCTAACTGATGCAGTAGCCAAATTGCTCACTCACAGCTTCAATGCGAGTAGCTCACAAAGTAGGATTTTTGCTCACAAGACTCCACAGCTTAGAGGGAACATTGGTCACAGCTGGTTTATAGTAACCCTGTTGTAGGATTTTTCAAGGCAAGAAACATTCAGAGGTGGTTTGCCATTGCCTAACTCTTTGTAGCAACCTGGGACTTCCCTGGCGGTCTCCCATCCAGTGCCAACCCTGTTTAGCTTCCGAGAACTTATATATATACCCCATATATATGTGTATGTATGTATATATAAGATTATCGTTATTATTATCCCTGTATTGCAAATGAGGCGGAGAGAGAAGGCCACCTAAGTAAATTTGTGGCAGAGGCGAGATTTGAACTGGTGACTCCTTTCCTTTAGCTGCCAGCTCAGCGGCAACTCTCACTACTCCAGAGTCCAATTCAGAATCTGATTGAAAGTGGCATTAAAGAGTTACCGTATGCGTTTCAAGCCAAAGTAAAAGTGGGTTGTGATGACAGATACTGCAATCGGGAAATGCATTTCTATTTTGACCACTTGTGCTTCTCCTCTGGAGGTTTAAGTACAGGTTATGATAACAAGGTGTGGACATGTGCTCCTTGAGTTGCAGGGATATCAGTTTAATGTTTCATAATGATATTTTGTTGGCCATAATGATATTTTGTTGGTCTTGTAGAATTGACTGGCTGGTGCGGTTTGGTCGTCCTGTTGGCCTGGGGCCCAGTACTAATAAGGCAACATGAAAGGTAGAGAAATGGACTTTTCTGTTCCTGGGCAAGAGATGCTGGGACCTTACCAACCTCCAGGTGGGGCCTGGAGCTTCCCTGGAATTACAACTGATCTCCTGACTGCAGAGATCAGTTCTCCAGCAAGAAGTGACAGTTGCAGAGGGTGGGCTCTGTGACATCAGCCTACTTAGCTCCTCCCCTCCCCAAACTCTGCCCTCCCCGGGCATCGCCTACAAATCTCCCGGGATTTCCCAAGCTGGATATGGCGACCTACACTTGGATGTCAAAGGAGCAGGAAAATTACCTGCTTGGAGAAACTCTGTGACACCACAAGCCACCAAGGCTATTTCTCGAGTGTTTCCCCCAGGGGTCATTTCGTAGAAAAAGAGCTAGGGGAACTCATTAGCATAACTCATTAGCATATGCCACACCCCCTGACATCACCGGAAGTGTGTCATAAGGCCACACACCCTGACATCACTGGAAATGTGTCATAAGACCACACACCCCGCCCCCAACGGTCCCGGCCGCCGCCTCCGGCCTTGCAGCTCCATTAGGGGCCTGGCTGTGGACCTGCAAGGCCGGCGGGAGTGCAAGGAAGCCCCGCGAAGGCCCTCCCTGGCCCCAGGCAAGCAGGGGTGGGGAGAGGCAGGGAGGAAGCAACTTACCCTTCCTCTTCTCCTGCCTCCTCCTGGCTGAATGAGGGCCGGAAGCGGGGCGGGCGGAAGCAGGGGGCGGGGCTTTGTCATGTGCCCCCCCCCCGTTCTCTAGCTCTTTTTCCCCTAGCTCTTTTTCTACGAAACGACCCCTGATTGTATTGCTTTTATTGTGAGCCACCTCAAGCTGGTCTTTGGAGAGACAACATAAATGTTTTACTAAACAAATAGGCATAAATAAATTTCTGGCGATTTGGGGCAGGGCTTCGGGAGGGCAGAATTAGGGGAGGGAGCTCCGCGGGGATGCGATGTCACTCTAAACCTTCCACCTCCCACCCTCTGACACTGCCGTTTCCTCCAGGGGAAGCTGATCTTTGTACTCTGGAGATCAGTTGTAATTCTAGGAGAACTCCAGGTCACACCTGGAGGATGGCAACCATAGGCATACCCTACTTTAACACTGATCCATGCTCCCCCCCCCCCAACTCCCAAACTGTAGGAACCTCCAGGGACAACCTTACAACCAGTTCCTCAGTACTGGAGACTTCTGATTTATATATAAGGTGGTGCCGACAAACAGGATTTGATCATTGATGTGATTGATTGCCACAAGGTGTAGGGGAGCTGTGGGTGAGGCCATGACTCGGTGACAAGCTACCTGTTTTGCATGCCAGAGGTTCCAGGTTCAGTTCCCGACATCTCCAGTTACAAGCATCAGGTAGCAGGTCATGCGGAAGACCTTCATGTGAGATCCGGGAGAGCTGCCATGCCTCAAGGGCTGGTTCTAGGGTTGCCCGGTCCCCCCTGGCCACCGACAGGGGATGGGGGAGTAGGGTTACCAGATCCAGGTTGGGAAACCCCTGGACATTTGGGGTTGGACCCTGGAGAGGACAGGGGCCTCAGTGGGGTGGGGTGCCATAGACTCCGCCCTCCAAAGCATCCATTTTCTCCAGGGGAACAGATCTCTGTATTCTGGTGATGAGCTGTTATGGAATCCCCAGGTCTCACCTGAAGTCTGGCATCCCTGTCTGCCACAGTAGAAGGCAGCTCCACATGTTTATCTGACGGCTGCTAGCTGAGCTTTTTAAAAGAGGGGCTTGGAGCCATTCACGGCGGAGGTGGCAGCTAAAGGATAACTTCCACATTCAGATGTCAGAGACAGACAAATAAGCTGCAGAGAAAGTTGGGGCTGCCGTTCGAGAAGCCCTGAAAACAGGATGCTGGATGAGACCGTGGCCCTTTGGCTGGAGCCAGCAGGACTGTTATGATGCTGTGATCTCTCTAATCCAGCATCCTGCTTCCAACGCCGGCCAAGCCAGATGCGTCTGGGAAGTGGGCCATCTCTGACCAAGCGGCCAAAGGACAGTTTCAGAGGAGGCCCCGTTAAACGACACATGCGCACCATCAAAGACATCGCTGCTTTCATTCAGAGGGCTCCATCAGGAGCGGCACTCCAGGATCTGGTGGTGGACCGAAGGGGCAGGGAGGGCGGGTAGAGCGCCCCGGCTCTCTGGAATGTTGGAAGGATCCCATTGCTGTAGCAACCGCTCGATTCACTCCAGATGTGGCTGCGCTCGGTGAAAATCACGGGAGGCCGGAAATACCTCCATGGCTTTTTAAGCTGTTCGTGTCCGGTGAGGGCTTTCCTTCCCTCTCCAGAGTGCATGGCAGAGGGCACAGTTACTGCTTATGCTGGGGCTGCTGCAGTAGAAGACGACAAGACACTCACTAAAAGAGTCCAGTCCTCAGGAGCAGTGTTCCCTCTAAGCTGAGTTAGTGTGAGCTAGCTCACAGATTTTCAGCCTCCGGCTCACACATTTTTTGTCTTAGCTCAGGAAGGATGGCTCCAGAGCAAGCTAATTTATGCAGTAGCCATATTGCTTGCTCACAACTTTAATGCCAGTAGCTCACCAAGTAGAATTTTTGCTCACAAGACCCCACAGCTTAGAGGGAACCTTGCTCAGGAGACCGTCTGCTTGGCCAGCATCCCTGGGGATGCTTGATGCCGGGAGATAGACAGCTGGGGGTAGCTTGGTGCCTTTCTTGTGGGCTTCCCAGAGAAGGGCTGCCAACCTCTGGATGGGGCCTGGAGATTGGGTTGCCAACTTCCAGGTGGCACCTCCCGCTATTACAATTGATCCCCAGAAGTAGAAGAGAGCCAGTTTGGTGTAGTGGTTAAGTGCGCAGACTCTAATCTGGAGGAACAGGGTTTGATTCCCCACTCCTCCACTTGCAGCTGCTGGATGACCTTGGGCAAGCCACAGTTCTGACAAGAGCCATCCTTAAAAGGGCAGTCCTCAAAAGAGCTCTGTGGGGAGGGGAAGGGAAAGGAGTTTGTCAGCTGCTCTGAGACTCCAATTGAAAGGCGTGGTATAAATCCTGTCTCCTCCTCCTCCTCCTCCTCCTTCTTGAAGATCAGTTCCCCTGGAGAAAATGGCTGCTTTGGAGGCTGCCGAAGTCTCTTCCCTCCCCAAACCGTGACCTCCTCAGACTCCACCCCTCAAAATATTCAGGTATTTCTTAAATCACAGCTGGTAACCCTACCTGGAGATCTCCTGGAATTTCAACTGATCTCCAGACTGAAGAGATCAGTTCCCCTGGAGAAAATTGGCTGCTTTGAAGAGTGTACTAAATGACAAAAGGGCTTTTTTTGTGGAAAAAGCCCAGCAACTCATTAGCATAATAGGCCACACCCAGCAGCAGAAACTCATTAGCATATTAGGCCACACCCCTGGCAGCACACCTCATTAGCCTATTAGGCCACACCCCATGCCTTCCCTTGGCTTGCCCAGGCACCCCGTAGCTGCGGGGAGCCCGGGCAAGCTGGCCCTTGGACAGGCTGGGGAAGGCACGGGGAGGCATTTAAATGCCTCCCCAATCCTTCCAGGGCCCCCCCTGGCCCACCCACCTTGGAGTCACCGGGGGGAGGGTCGTTCTCCAGGCCTCCCCTCTGTAGCCAGGCACGCAGAGGTTTTGGCTGTAGTGGGCGTGGGCAACTCCGAAAGCAGCCGGAACTCCGTTCCTGTTGTGTTCCTGCCCCAAAACATCCCAGAATGATATTATACCCCACCAAGGTCCTGCCCTTTCTATTTCCAAGCTCCTCCCCCAAATTTCCAGGAATTCCCCAACCCAAAGTTGGCGGCCCTATCCCAGAGGGCATCTGGCCACATGCTTCTAAGAAGCAGAACACTGGGTTAGATAGTCTTTGACCAGCAAAAGCATACTTGGGTTCTTCCACAGCACCAGTTGGTCAGCTGTTATTACGCACAATAGCTAAACGGAGCCTCCATGTTCGGAGGCAGCCTTTCCCTGAATTCTAAGTGCTGGAGGATAAACAACAGGGAAGTGGGTGTCGCCTTCGTGGCTGTGCTTGTGAATTTCCCCACAGCTGGTCACTGCTCAGCTAGCAACAGGGTGCAATTTCCAGTGGGCCCTCTTCGATCAGCAGGGCAGTCCCCAGGTCCTTAGCGAGCAAAGAGGAATGACCAATATAAGGGACATTGGTGCAAAGATCTGCCTGTCACCATGGCTGCGTATTGACCCCATGTTTCTGCTGCTGCTGCTATCGTACTCTATTTTTCTGTCTGCCTTTCAAGACCTCAAGTATTTCGCATTCCTG
>NW_015173822.1:66674-87986 GCF_001447785.1 Gekko japonicus
TTCCTGCAATTCCAAATCAAAGCTGGAGGCAATGGTGTCCCTCTGAAAGTCAATTACCGCATTGCAAGTAGCTGCCCTCGGAGGAGCCCATCCTCCAGTTCTTCCTCTGTGAGTCACTGGCCTGGGTGTGCCTCCTGATTGGAAGGTGGGGGAGGCCAGAGATCTGACTCAGAGATGCAACAGGCAATTGCTTTGGGAGCAAGCAACTGAATGCTGCAAAAAAAGGGAGGCAGAGTTGGGATAGTCTTATTCCACCCCTAGGAGAGGCTGATGGGAAGGAGATGAGGGACTGTGGAGTGACTCCTGCAGAGGCACAGCATTTATTTATTTGCTTACTGCATTTATGGCGGGCCCTTCTTGGTGAAACTGAAGGCGGATTACAAAAAAGAAAAGAAGAAAGAAATCAATCAGACAGCCTAAGGCATCTAATAAACAATGCAGCGGGACTACCTTAGGGAAACAGTGCAAATGAGACAGATAAGACAAGAAACTCGGTCTGAGTAGTCACATAGGGTTGGGAAATACCTGGGTTGGGTAATACCTGGAGATTTGGGGGAGTGGAGCCTAGAGAGGGTGGAGCCTGGGAAGGGGAGGAATCTTACAGCTGCTGGAGTGACCTTGGGTCAGTCACAGTTCTCTCAGGAGCAGTTCTCTCGGAGCTCTCTCATCCCCACCTACCTCACTGGGTGTCTGTTGTGGGGAGAGGAAGGGAAGGAGATTGTAAACCAGTCTGAGACTCCCAAGTGAAGGGCGGGGTATAAATCCAATCTCCTCCTCCTCTTCTTCTTCTGGTACAAGGCCATAGAGTCCACCCTCCAAAACAGCCATTTTCTCCAGGGGGGCTGACCTCTGTAGTCTGGAGACCAGCTGTAATGACAGGAGGTCTCCAAATGCCACCTGGAGGTTGGCAACCCTAGCAATAAGCAACCACGCTATTTGGACCCACCCACATGGTTGCATGATTCAGAGACAGTCCCTCTCCTCCGGGCTGTGTGCAGTATACGAAATGTGCTGTATAAGCTTACAAATTGATCAGTGGAGGTGGACTCCTTCTTGTCCTACCTAGAGACCCACCCACATGGTTGCATGATTCAGATACAGTCCCTCTCCTCTGGGCTGTGTGCAGTATACAAAATGTGCTGTATAAGCTTACAAATCAGTGGAGGTGGCCGGGACTCCTTCTTGTCCTACCTGCCCAGAGACATATCTGCATTACTCATTTCTGGCAGAGGGAGAGCAAGTGAGCCAGGAAACATTCTTCAGTTTTTTCAAAAGCTTCCCTGCTTATGGTTGCCAACCTCCAGGTGGGACCTGGAGATCCCCTGGAACTACAATTGATCTTCAGGTGACAAATATCAGTTCCCCTGGAGAAAATGGCTGCCTTGGTGGGTGAACTCTATGGCATTATCCTATGCCGAGGACCTCCCATACCCAAACCTGCCCATACCCAGGCTCGACCCACAAATCTCCAAGGATTTCCCAAACTGGAGTTGGCAAACCTTATGTTAATCAGGAGGGTGACAAATAACCCAGGAGTATCTGGAAGGGCCCTCAGCTCTGGGTAACCCCACACCCAGACCTCAGCAGGCTCCCCTAGGTTCAATAACCAGCCTAGCTTGTTTATGAAATGCAGAGGGGACTATTTCTGGGGGCTGGCGGCGTGTGAATGTCCTCTTTGTCGGAATGTGCCTGCAGTGGCGTGCAGCTGTCATGTGAGAGAGCATCGGTTTCCCTGCTAGGTCAGCCCTTTCAAAATCCGCCTGCTTTGCCAAGGCCTTGTGCGGGGCAGGAGCAAATGACTGACAGGGCCAGAGAGTGAAGCTGGCTGGCCGGCGAGGCAGAGGAATGTATGTGTTTTTCCCCCCCTTCCAAAAAGGCCTTTTCTTCTCTTCCGTTCTGCCTTTTTCTTTCCCACCAGCTCATGCTGGCTTGAAAGGGAGGGGGGTGTGTGTTTCTTCTTCACAACAGGCTGTTTTGTGACTCACGGTGCCGCCAAAGAGGAACCAGCCTCTGAGGGCCGGCCTGCACCTGGGCCACCGTCCCGCCTTCATGCCCTGGTTTCCTTTTCGTTTAGCTGGCTGTAAAAAGGGGGGGGGGGACAAAACCTTCATGAGTCATACGCAGTTTCCCTGGACAGGGGCTCTTAAAGAGACTCCCAGGAGGCCAGCGGGAGGCCTGGAGCACGGCCAAGGTGCTCTGCACGGTCAGACTTCACTGTGGGAGCGAGAGAACAGGCTCTCCTGTTAAAATGTGGCCTCCAGAGGCCTTCGGGGAGGGGTCCAGATGCCGCCGGGCCTCCCAGCAGAGCCCTCAGCAGTCCAGTCCTTGTAATTCTACCAGGGTTGGCCACTCAAGATATTTTTGAGGCTTGAAGGTGCTGTGCAGTTATGTTTACAAGGGCGTCTGCCAGGATCTCTTGCAGGAGCTGCCGATTGTTGTTAACCGTTTGTTTTGGTACCTATGGCTACGTTATGTTTCCTGAGAACATGTACAGTACATAGGGTTGCCAACCTCCAGGGGGTGGCTGGAGATCTCCTGGGATTACAATTGATCTCCAGGCAACAGAGATTAGTTCACCTGGAGAAAATGGCTGCTTTGGAAGGTGGACTCTATGGCATTATACTCCATTGAAGTCCCACCCCTTCCCAAACTCCGCCCTCCTCAGGCTCCACCTCCAAGATCTCCAGATATTTCCCAACCCGGAGCTGGCAACCTTACCCCAACGTGCTGCACGTGGTGCCCACCAAGTGTTTTTTAAAAGTGGGTGGGGAGGGAAGGGGGGCTTTTGCCCAGCAAAGCTTCAGATTAGCCATTGGAGATTCGATTGGCTGTGCAGATTTTTAAAAACATTGCTTTGGCGTCAGCTGCCACCGACACACAAGAATCTTCACTGTGTGACTGAAGGGAAGCTGGGGTACCTATGCTGTAGCTGGCTCCACCTTCTGCGGCAGCCATTTTATGGCAGCCATTTTGTGGCTGTAGGGCTGCCAGCCTCCAGGTGGGGCCTGGAGATTTCCGACTTTTACAACTGATCCCCAGCTGACAGAGACCGGCCCCCCTGGAGAAAATGGCTGCTTTGAAGGGTGGACTCTATGTCACTGGACCATGCTGAGGCCCCTCCCCTCCCCAAACCCCGCCCTCTCCCAGTTCCACCCCCAAAGTCTCCAGGTATTTCCCAACCCAGACCTGGCAACCCTATGTGGCTGTGCTAGGGTTGCCAGCTCCAAGCTGGGAAACACCTGGAGATTTGGGGAGTAGAGCCTGAAGAAGGTGGGGTTTGGGGAGGGGAGGAACTTAAATGGGGTGTAATGCCACAGAGTCCACCTTCCAGAGCAGCCATTTTCTCCAGGGGAACTGATCTCTGTTGCCTGGAGATCAGTTGTCATCCCAGGAGACCTCCAGTCACCACCTGGAGGTTGGCAACCTTAGGCTGTGCCTCCCATGACCTATCAGAATTCCAAAGGTGCCCACAGGCTCAGAATGTCTGGTGACCCCGATATACAGAGTTCCTTTCCCTTCCCCAAGGGAATAAGGCTTTTCAAAAGGAGGTAAGAGTCATGTGCAGTGTGAAGAGAAGGCTCTGGGTATTGCCAAATGTGTGGCAATAGCTCAGGTTTGGGAAATTCCTGGAGCTTTGGGGGTGGAGGTTGGGGAAGGAGAAGCTGGGGAGAGAGCTCAGCAGGGATGTGATGCTGTAGAGTGTTCCCTTCAAATCCTTCCTTCCGACCCATCCAGCTCACTGTTTTTTCTCCATCCAGGTGAACTGATCTCTGTAGTCTGAAGATCAGTTGTAATTCTGGGAGATCTCCGGGCCTCACCTAGAGGTTGGCAACCTAAATGGAATATGGTGTCCTGCATTGTGCTGTCAGTCTGCCTTCCTAGGATGTCTGCAATAAGATTTAAACATTTAAATAATCCTTAACCCTCTTCAAACACTCAAGGAAGTTCTCTCCATCCAAATTCCTCCCGATGTTGGTGTTCCGAACGGGTCTTCTTGGTGGGGTGGCACTAACACATTCTGCAATCCTCTGATCTTTCTCCACCCCCACCTAGGGCTGCCAGCCTCCAGGTGGGGCCTGGGGATCTCCCACTTTTACATCTGATCTCCAGCTGACAGAGATCAGCTCCTCTGGAGAAAATGGCTGTTTTGAAGGGTGGACTTTGTGGCCTTGGACCATACTGAGGCCCCTCCCCTCCCCAAACCCCACCCCCTCCTGGCTCCACCCCCAAAGTCTCCAAGAATTCTCCAACACACATTTCCAACCCAGACCTGGTAACCCTACCCCATATGAGTTCTCCCCCCCACCTTTTGGGGGTCAGGCTCCAACATTTCTGTTCTCGTGTTAACACACCTTTATGAAGATGCCAGTGAAATGGGGAGGTTTTGGTTCAGTGGGTATATATAGAGTCGCCACCTCTGGGTTGGGAAATACCTGGAGGTTTGGGGTGGAGCCTGAGGAGGGTGGAGTTTAGGGAGGGGAGGGCCTTCAGTGGGGTAGAATGCCACTATAGTCCACCTTCTAAAGCGGCCATTTTCTCCCTGTGAACTGATTTCTGTTGCCTGGAGATCAGTTGTAACTGGGAGAGATCTCCAGCCACCACCTGGAGGTTGGCAGTGGCAACCCTAGCGCATTGCATCTCGAAGAAGGGGGTTATATGTTGGGGAGGATTTTACCAGCCTAGGCAAAATTCCATCCTTCTGACGGTTGTAATACAACTGATAGTAAAGGCAGGGGGAAAGCATGTGAAACACTTCCACGTTTCCCTACTTTTTATAATGTTCTTTTTAAGAAACCAAAAGGTTGTACACTCTGCATGTGCTCAGAGATACCATAGCCAGGTTCTGTAGATGCCAAAGGCAAGCTGACAGTAGCCAGATCGACATAGAGGAGACCCCAAGTATCACGTAGACCTGAAGGAATTTTGCAATGTCAGTCTGCATACCTAGCATTCCCCTGGATTAAAGTGGATAAGGAAACCCAGCTTGGAACCTTGAGACAGAGACCCTTATCAGTTAAGAATACACTCCAGACTGTTTTAACTAAACCAGAGGAAGATAAAGAAACTGGCCGGCAGCTCTTAAGCACATCCAGTGATTCCCCCTCCCCCACGCCCTTTGCAAGTTGTTCTTAAGAAGTGCTGTCCATCCGAACTGAGAAAAAATATTTTCATCTTTAAGCTTCTGGCTCTGGTGGCTGCAAAGGGAAATTTGAAAACGAGATGACGGGTAGGTGGGTAAGAGGGGTAAAAAACTGAGATCAGGCATAAGAATCTAAATATAGAGAGAGCCAGTGTGGTGGTGAAGAATGGGGGACTAGTCTTCCTCCCGTCTTCCGCCGTCTTCTGAAGTTTGCTCAATTTCATGTTTGTTGCATCGGTGACACTGTCTAACCATCTCATCCTTTGCCGTCCCCTTCTTCTTTGACCTTCTATCTTTCCCAGCATCAGGGCACATCGCCCGGAGGTGACACGATCGCATCGGGCGCGTTCGGGGCGGGGCCACAGTCATCCGAGGGAAAACTCTATGTTTTCCCCTCGGATGGTTGTGGCCCCACCCCCAGCGTGCCCGGCGTGGTCGCATCACTTCCGGGTGACGTGGTTGCGGCGCGCGCACACACTCCCGGCGCGGCACTGGAGTCCCTCACTCCAGCGCTGCTTCGGACTTGGCAACCCTAGGGTGGAGCCAGGAGAAAGGATGTGACCTCACTTTTGTGATGTCACTAGGATTGTCAGGTGAGGCCAACAAGCCGGAAGGGAGTTCTGGCCATCACATTTAAAGGGACCTCATTCCTTTAAAATACTTTCCCTCCATTGGAAATAATGGAGGATGGGGGCACCTTCTTTGGGGGCTCATAGATTTGGACTCCCTGGTCTAATCTTTTTGAAACTTGTTTTTTTTCCAGGAGAGGCACCACCAGCTATGCTGAAAATTTAGTGCCTTTACCTAAAAAAAACAGCCCTCCCAGAGCCCCAGATACCCACAGCTCGATTCTCCATTATACCCTATGGGGACGGGGTCTCCGTAGGGTATAATGGAGCACCCAGTGGACATTCCCCCACTCCGCTTTTTGACAGCCCTGAAGCAGCAGGAGGGGTTGCAAACTAGGGAATCCCCTGCCCCCAACTGGGGATTGTCTATCCTACTTGGCCTTCATGATGTGTGAATCGTCCCAGTCCTTTGACAGGACCTTTGTGCCCCATTTGGTGTTAGAGAGACGTTTTGATCAACTGCTGGTTTTTATATTCTCAGTTGGATGTTTCTCTTTCTTGTTCTTCTTCCCATTGGTGCAAAGTGACATGACAGCCCCGCCATTTTATCTTTACTAGCCCAAGCAGAATTCTGCACAGCGAGCTTACCAAGGGCCTCACAGCCTGAAATGTCTCCCTTTTTCTGTTTTGTTTTTTAAAACATCCGAGACTGATGAAGTGTTATGGAGAACTGGAAAGCCTGCATGCAGTTTTGTGTGAGTTGGGCTGGCCTTCAGAAAATGTATCAAATGGCTTTTATTTTGTATATTTCTTGTGGTTTGTTTCTGGTCTGCAATTTTTAATGCATTTGCAAAACTTCCTTTGCTTATAGTTCCAGAACATAGCCGTGTTGGACTGAGGAAGAACAGCTAGCTTCGAGTCCAGTAGCCCTTAGAGACCAATAAGACTTCCCAGTGCATAAGCTTTTGAGAGGCAAAGCTGGTATCTATCGTAGGGAGCTTTGACTCTCGCAGTCTCATATCCTGGAAGGTCTTGTTGGTCTCTAAGGGGCTACTGGACTCGAATCTGGCTGTTCCTCTGCTTATGTTAGTAAGTCACAGAGCAGCTGAGCTCTTGCAAAGGAGTTCAACTTTTCATCTAGCAGCCTGGCTCTTGTAAAGCTCATCTTGTTACCTTTTTCCAATGGAAGAAATTCTTAGCAGCAGCAGCAGCGAAATAGAACTGTTACAGAATCTCTCTCCTCACCTGAAAAGGAACACTGTGTATTTCTTGCAGTGCTTTTTCATAACCGGGGGTGGGTGGGCTGTCTGTTTCAATGCTTTTTGCAGGTTTCTTGATAACGTGCGTTTGGAACTTGGCAGAGTCTGAGCGGGCTGGCTGTTTCCGTTTTGCCTCCTGCCCGCCCGTGTCTCTGATTCCATCACAACTAGCAGTTGCCTCTCTTTCTTCTGCCAGGAAGTTCAGCTTCCTTCCACCACCAGCTGTAGACTTGCCAGCCCTGCCCATTTTGTGGCAGTTTGCTCACAGGCCCTTGTGTATATCGGGTGAGCATTTCCTCAAATGCTTTCTGTGGCATTCTCCTAGGAAATAGGCAGTGGTTCTTCGCTGCATGCTGTGTGCATATTGTCCTGACTCCACCATCCCATGGATGAAATTAGGGACCCTCTGGGGTACTTGGAATGCTCTTGCACTCAGATTGCCTGGGGAAGATTTTGAGTTCTCCTGAGCTCTTCATCAGGCTGAATGTTTAAAAAAAAGAGAGGAAAGGGTGGGAGGAGGAGATGCTTCATACCCCAGCATTAAGTCCCCTTGTCTGCATCCTGTATAGAATGCCAGGCAGATTGGAGCAGATAAGTTCCTGCTAAGAGGAGCTGGTATCAGGCTGCGCCTTCTGGGAAGGAGATGGAAGAATGGCAGCTTCCGATCTTGAATGCAAAAACGGTATCAGGTGGGTAGCCGTCAATGCTCCCTCTAAGCTGTGGAGTCTCGTGAGCAAAAATTCTACTTTGTGAGCTACTGGCATTAAAGTTGTGAGCGAGCGATTTGGCTGCTGCATAAATTAGTTTGGTCTGGAGCCCTCCTTCCTGAGCGAAGACAAAAAGGTGTGAGCCGGAGGCTAGAAAACTGTGAGCTAGCTCACACTAACTCAGCTCAGAGGGAACACTGGTAGCCGTGTTGGTGATCGATTTAGGTGGGGCAGCCGTGTGGGTCTGAAGCATCAGAACAAAGTTTGAGTCCAGCGGCACCTTTCAGACCAACAAAATTTTATTCATGGCAGGGGTCATTTCCTGCAGGAGCGCACAGGAGCAGAGCTCCGGCAGTAAAAAGCCCAGGGGGCGGGCACATGCAACAAGCCCCACCCCCTGCTCCCAGCAGCCCTCAGTCAGAGCAAGAAGCAGCCAGGTAAGTTGCAGAGCCCCCCCCCCAGGCCCCTTGGTCCAAAACAGTCCAGTGGCACCTTTAAGACCAAGTTTTATTCAGGTACAAGCTCTTCCTCCTCTGCCAGGACAGAGCTGCACATATAGCTAGCAATCCAAAACAATCCAGTGGAGCCTGAGCAGTGGGTGTTGCCTTCTGACACACTTCCGGTGATGTCAGGGGGTGTGGCACATCCAAATAAGTTATGCTAATGATTTATGCTAATGAGCTCCTGCACCTCTTTTTCTACAAAACGACCCTTGATTCAAGGTATGAGCTTTCGTGTGCATAGCACACTTCTTCAGAATGCACACAGAAGCTTATCCCCAGAATTAGACCTTGTTGGGCTTAAAGGTGCCACTGGACTCAAACTTTGTTCCAAGATTTCCAGGTGTATAAGTTTTTCAGAGTCCAAGCTCCCTTGATCCAATATCTGGTATCTGACAAAGAGAGCGTTGACTCTCGAAAAGTTATACCCTGGAAAACTTTTTGGTCTTTTAAGATGATCCTGGACTTGAATTTTGCTCTATTAAAAAAGGAGTTGATCAGACGTATCACACAGGGCCCTTCAAAGGCTGAGAGCAAAGGAAAACATGGTTGTTATTACCTTAACAAAACTAGACATTGGTTTTAGACGAAGCACTAGGTTAAGAGTCACAGAGTCAATGTATCTGGTTGGCATTTTGCAGAGCAAAATTGACCAGGAAGAGGGAGAAGGAGAAGACGAGGACATTGGATTTATACTCTGGCCTTCACTCGGAGTCTGAGAGTGGCTTACAATCTCCTTTCCCCGTAACAGACACCCTGTGAGGTAGGTGGAGCTGAGAGAGCTCTTTCAAGGACTACTGTTGAGAGAGAGAACAAGTCTGAGAGAACATGTGACTAACCCAAGGTCACACCAGCAGCTGCATGTGGACGAGTGGGGGATCAGACCTGGTTCTCCCAGATTAGAGTCCACCCTCCTAACCATAACACCAAACTGCAAAATAAAAGTTGTCCCTGAGAAATAGAAAGGGCAGTCTTAGTCAAGGGGCAACAGGGGCAGCTGCCCTGGGCTCCACCCTTGGGGGACCCTTACCACCCATAGTCCCACCCACTTGCAGGAGGGGGGGGAGAAGAAGATCAGGCCCCTGCCTCTGCTTGCATCTGCCCCATTGGGGCTTGGGTAGCTAGCTGGCTTCTGGCAGCAGTAGTGGCTTCCAGCGGTACCCACCTCACACAGGGTGAGGGTCACCCCTTACTTGGCCCCAGTTGTGGTGGGGTAGTGATTCTGGGGGCCCATTCTGGGCTTTTGCCCAGGGCTCAAGAATCGCTAAGACCGCTCCCAGGTAAACAGGGTAAGAGCAGGGTCCCCAGCTTGGTGCCCCCATGCACACCACGGCACCCACCGATAACTTTCCTGGAACTCAACGAGGGCTCTTATGAAGTGGGTGGGGCTAGGTGGGCCTTTTGCCCAGCATGCCTTCTGACTGCCTGTGCAGATTGAAAGACACCCTGTGAAACAGAGCTGCTGCTTGAATTGTGGAAGAGAACCTTGACCGTTGACATTTTGCGGCTGACTCCGCCTCCTGTCACAGCCATTTTGTGACTGGCTGGCTACACCTAAGGGGCTGTGGTGGCTCAGAGGTTAAGACACTGAATTGTAGACCAGAAGGTCGGTAGCTCGGCAGTTCGAGATCCTAGTGTGCCATGTGACGGAGTGAGCTCCTGTCTCTGGCTCCTGCCAACCTAGCAGTTCAAAAGCAAGAAATTTCAAGAAGATAAATAGGTACCACTTTAGTGGGAAGGTAACAGCGTTCTGTGTGCCTTGGCATCTAGTCATGCCGGCCACATGACCATGGAAACATCTTCAGACAGCACTGGCTCTTTGGCTTGGAAACGGAGATGAGCACCGCCCCCTAGAGTCGGATTCTACTGGCTTTCGAGCAAGGGAAACCTTTACCTACACCTATTATGGCAGTCATTTTGTGGTTAAGCCTGCTGGCTGCCAGGGCTCTTTTTGTAGAAAAAGCCCAGCAGGAACTCATTAGCATAATAGGCCACACCCAACAGCAGAAACTCATTAGCATATTAGGCCACACCCCTGACAGCACAGCTCATTAGCACATTAGGCCGCACCAAGTGTGGTTATCCAGCCACACCCACCTTTTGCTTGTTATTCTGTTTACCTTGCCTGTTGTCAAAACCCAGGGCATTTTTTGTAGCAGGAACTCCTTTGCATGTTAGGCCACACACCCCTAATGTAGCCAATCCTAATGAGTTTCTGCTGCTGGGTGTGGCCTATTATGCTAATGAGTTCCTGCTGGGCGTGGCCAACTTGGGAGCCAGCCGGAACTCCGTTCCTGTGCGTTCCTGCCCAAAAATAGCCCTGGCTGGCTCTAAAAGGTTGGGGACCCCTGGGTTAGAGACTGCATGTTACTATGGGTGGGAGGGATATAGAAGGAGGGCTTGTACATTGCAGATTTCTGAGTTCTGAGGTCTGCTGATGCGGGGCAGGTTTTGTCTTCTCTGTGTAACGTGCAGCATTTTCCTTCATCTTTATGGAAGCAAATGGCACAGTTAGTTTCATGGGCCCTCAGGGACCCCTGTGGCACATGCGCTCCTTAGATTCAAGGGACCCATCCCTCTTTTCTGGTCTAGGTGAAGGAAGCATTGTGCCCCTTTGATGTTTATCTCCCTCCCCAGGATTTCTGGAACATCAATCTGTGAATGGTTGCGATGCTGTCAAGGCAGCCCCTGCCGTGGTGCAATAACATAGCCAAGTTGTACCTGGGTTTGGTCTCCGTAACTCCCCAAGGAACACACCCACACACTAAAGCAAAACAAAGATTTCAAAACGAGGCACATAGTTCAGTGGCAGTAAAAATGCATGGAAAAACAAGAAAGCTAACTAGCTACCTCTAACTGGAGGCCTAACACAGCACAGTTGGTTCGCAAAGGGTCCTAGAGCACAATACAAATATCTCCTTGGTAGTGTGGAGAAATGGAGAGGAAAGGGTAAAAAAAAAAAAAAAGGGTAACCACTTTTATAGAAAACTGCAGGCCATAACCTCCTGACCTCCTCAACCATGGAACCTGCCAGGTGTGAGAGCGAGTTTTCCCCTCCCACACCAGATCCCCAGCTGAAGTATGTGAGCTTAATTAACAGGCCTGGATGCAGGGCCTTGACAAATATCTGCTAAATAGTGCTTGGGAGTGATTAGTGCCGGCAGTAAAACAGAGAACAGTAGAGTTTTAGCTGGAACAGATGAGAAGATTCCTGAAAGATGGTCTCTATCTTGACAGATGCATCTTGCCTTTACTGTGCATCAGCACACAGACACAAACTCTAGAGAGAGCCAGTTTGGTGTAGTGGTTAGGAGCACAGACTCCAATCTGGGAGAACTGGGTTTGATTCCCCACTCCTCCACATGCAGCAGCTGGTGTGACTTTGGGTCAGTCATAGATTCTTTCAGAGCTGCTCTCTCAAGGGCAGTTCTCAGGAGAGCTCTCTCAGCCCCGCCTACCTCACAGGGTGTCTGTTGTGGGGAAAGGAAGGGAAAGGAGATTGTAAGCTGCTCTGAGACTCCTTCGGGTAATGAAGGACAGGGTATAAATCCAATCTCCTCCTCTTCCTCCTCCTCATCCTGCTGTCTTGTATCCCGCCTCTTGGCTTTTGAACCAGTGGAGTACAGTCACAGAGTGAATAAAAGCCAAGTACAGGAGGTGGAGTGCAGCTTTCAAGTGAAGTGTTAACAGTGGGGTGTTGGTAGTTTTCAGTGACCCCAGAGAACTGGAGGGTTATATCAGTATGTCCCTATTTCATTGGAGGTTATGTTGGCATGGAGGTGGGGCTATTGCTTGCTCTGCCCATTCAGCTAGCCTCCCTGTAGCTTGGTCATACTAGAGTGTGACAAAATGCTGAGCACTGGATTTCCTACAGCTCTTGTCCACCTCTCCTTCCTTTGGATGGGGCTTGTCCACTTCCTGGTGGATCACATGCTTTGACGACATCCTTCACAACTGTGTGTAATTCTGTGCTTGCTTTGGCTCCTTTTTAACTGACCTGCGTGTTGGAGTTTTGAAGTGTTTTGATGGCAGGTACCTCTGCCATTGTTTCCTATTATGGAAGGAAGAGTAGTTGTGATCACTAATGCGTGACGTTTAGCTCCCTGAGCTGGAACATTTGGAGGGCCAGAATGGGATGCGGCGGCGCCCTGAAGTCAAGTTTAATCATCTTTCTGTGCAAAAACACACACGTATGCCAAGATTCCTGCCAGAAAGGTTTACATTCTGTTACTTTTGTGATTCCTTAAATGCCAGCAGCGTGCTCAGAGTTGTAGGGTAGCAGTAATGTGCTCACCTTTACTAATGTAGGACATATTTTTTAAATGGTTCTCATTTTCACTTAACTCCCCCTATAATTACGACCTTTGGTAGATCAGGCCAAGGGATCATCTACTCCAGCAACCTGTTTCCACCAAGGAAAGGCCAGACATCTCTAGAATGAGCTCCCAGAAGAGAATCAGGGCCCTGCGGGACCTCATGCAGTTCTGCAGGGCCTGCAAGACGGAACTCTTCCACCAGGCCTTCAATTAGGAGCCGCCCCCGATAGAGAACCCTGTTCCCTGAAGCCATCAGGAACAGCCTGTGCCGGCTGCACAAAGGCTAGGGCTGACCGCTAGGATGGAATACTGAAGGTTGGCCGCCATCAGTTAATCATTTAATAACTCATCAGTATCATTACCGTTAGCACCTTTAAATATTGGAATGCTTTATATGGTTTTAGCATTATTTAAATTGCTTACTTGTGTGTTTTTATTCTTTTATGTAAGCTGCCCTGAGCCAACTTCGGCTGGGAGGTCAGGGTATAAATCTGATAACAAACAAACAAACAAACAAATAAATAAATGTTCTAAAGTAGGGCCTGGAAGCAACATTTCCTTACTGTCTCTCTCCAGTTATTCCAAGGTATAATTGCCTCTATCCATGGAGGTTCCATTGACTTGTCCTGGCCAATAGCTGTTGATAGATCTAGCCTCCTCCCTGAACTTATCTAATCCTTTTTCAAAGCTAGTGGTTAACATCGCATCTTGCAGTAATGAATTCCGTATGTTCTTTATGCATTGTGCGAAGGAGGCCTTTTAGTTTCTTCTCTCTCTCCCGACTTTACGGCCTCTCTGTTTCAATGGATGATCTGGAGTATTACGGAAGAGGGAGACAAAAGTTCTCTGTATCCACTGCTTTTGACGCCATGCAGGATCTCATAAACTCCTCAGTTGTCTGTCTTTCTCTAAACTAAGAATTCCCAGACACTTTTTCCTTGTTCAGACGCTACTCCGACCCCTGGATTGTTTTTGGTTTTACCTTTTCTTTACTTTAATGATACTGCTCCTACAGCCAATCCGGCTCTGAACAGTGTCACACTAAGACTAAAAAAAAGAAGGAAACTTGTTTAATACATGTGTCTATATAAAATTTAAAGATTTTTAATCGTAATCGACTGAGAAAAGAACTTGGCAACAGCCAGTGTAATATTAAATGTAATATTGGTTGCCCTTTTCAGCATTTGGTTCCAGTCCTACTATATCCTTTTTGAGTTGGGCTGCCCCCCCCCCACACTCTGGTCCACAGTAGTCCAGGATGCCTCTGCACACAGATTGACAGCCAGCTTTACATGCTAGCGCTTGTTTCTGGTCCCTTTCCGAATAATTCTGAATATGGAATTTATTCTTCCTCACTGCCGCGATCAGGGCCGGCTCTCCCGCTAGGCCAGCTAGGCACTCACCTAGAGCGGGCCGAAGTTCGCCTCCCCCCACCAAAAGCCAGCGCCGATCCCCGAGGCTCCCCTCCACGTCCTTCCACATCCTTCCCGCCTGCCCTGACCCTCTCCAGCAATGATGACACCATCGCTTGGCCCCCAAAGGCCGCGATCTCTCCAACACTTCCGCCGAGAATCATTCACACAATCCTCCCCCCAGTGCGCAAACTTGAGGCCGCGGCACTTTCTTTCTGCAGGGCGCGCTTACCTTCTGCCTGGCGGCACCTGCAGCAGCTCCGGTGGCCTTGGCTCCCCCAGCAGGCAGCAGTAAGTGTGGCCCCGGTGTGGGCTCCCCTCTTCATGCACCCACTCTGCCGACGCCTTTCCCCGCCAGCCATGGGTTGTTGGATCCCCCCCCCCAGTGCGCAAACTTGAGGCCGCAGCGCTTTCTTTCTGCCGGCACCTGAGCCAGCCAGCCAGCCCTCCACCTTGGGGCGCCCGGGACCGCACGGCCCTTTACTCCCTCTTGGCAGCGCTCCTTACCTGCCGCTGGAGCTGCCGCCGCTGGAGCTGCCACCAGTACTTTATGCTTGTTGATTTGTAGTGTTTTTAATAATTGTGTTTTAAAGCTGTATATATGTCATGTTGGAAGCCGCCCTGAGCCTGCTTTGCGGGGAGGGCGGGGTACAAATTTGATAATAAACAAACAAACAAACAAACTCTCCCTGATCCACCCCCCAAGTCTCCAGGTATTTTCCAACCCAGGGCCGGCAACCCTATTGCCAGGTCCTATTATCTCGATTGGTAGGGGGTGGGAGGGAGCTTTCTGGGAGTGGAGGGGACGGGGTGATGTCACCGCACATGACATCCCCGGCGTGATGATATCACTTCTGTGTGATGTCATCATGCCAGGGACGTTGTGATGGGTGGTGGCTGTTGGGGGCAGGGCTTCCCCTTGCCCGCCAGCTAGCCGTCGATGGGCAAGAGCCTGCCCAGTCAAGGGATCCCCCACTCCCACCTGGCGGCTGGCTACCCTAGCCTCAGAAGATGACTGCAGTGGTCAGGTAGGTTCCTAAGGAGTAGGCAGTCTTTCAGGCATGTTGGTCCCAAACCATATAAGGCTTTAAAGGTCAACACCGGCGCTTCGATTTGTGCCTGGAAACAGACTGGGAGCCAGTGCAGATGAGCCAAGACTGAAGTGACACCACGGCTGCAGCAATCTGCACCGATTGAAGTTTCCAAGCCCTTTTCAACGGTAGCCCCACTTGCATTGCATTGCAGTAATCTAAACTATATGTAAGTAGGCACCTCAGTGGCCAGAGGAATGGCCACAGCTGGTACCTGCTGCTTATTCAGGAGAAGGCCTGAATCCAGGAGCACCCCCAGACTATGGACCGGTTCATTCTAAGGGAGTGAAACCCCATCAGAATGGTTGACACCGTAAATCCTTAAATGGGCGTTGCGTCATGCATTGCTCTGGAGGCTTTCCCGAGAGGCTTTGGGGCAGGGGGGCGGGACCATAGCCAGGGAGGGGCCAGTGGATATACTGCCTCACCTGCAGAACTGATTTGCCCCACCTAAATTGAAGGGGAAAAAATGATTTTTCAATTTGACAAGCTCCATTTTAAAAATGACTGCTTATTTTTAGGCTGGAGTATGTCTGGCAAAAAAACAGATAAATGAGTGATAGCAGGGGCCCCTCCCAAAAGCAGAAGTTCTTCAGACCTGACCCACCCAGCTCTGTTCACCAGGCTTGCTCAAGCCCTCCCAGCACACACGCACACACAGCCATGCCTCCCCTGCCTGCAAAAGGTTGCACATTGTGACTACTTCATGCTTTGCTGCCTCCAGCACCCCTCCTAAGGAAATGGGATAGAGCGGTATAGAAATCAAAAGTTAAATAAATCAAAAATAAATTTTAAAGGAGAATACACACATCCTTTAGAAACACACATTTTAAAAGGAAGCAGGGCCCCCGATTTTGAATAATAGAACAGAAAAGAGGTTGAAGGGTTAAACTCCCCTCTCACTTATGTGCGTGGCCCTGAAGCAAATTGAGACTGAGGGAGCATTTTATGGCTCTTCCCAGTAGCTTCCTCTGTTTGGGCCCTTGAAAAATGTTCCTCCTTTAGCCACTATTGTTTGTGATCATGGCAGCTGCTTAAAAGGATCATGGGAGTAACTGAAGGAACTGATCTGAGAAAGTTATTCCTTATAAGATGGTAAAAGTGTCTGAGGGGAAAAGAAGTGTTCTTGTCAAATGGGCATGTTCAAAATCGTAGTAATCCATAGGTACTGAACTATACAGATTTAGGCATGGCCATAGGATGATACACATTTATGAGTTTTCCATCCACGTCTTAAAGTGCCACCTGGAAGTGTGTGTGCTATGCGCTGTACACTCGGGATCCAGATCCACATCTGGCAGCCATTTTAGCCTCTGCTGTGGGCCACATGGGTGATGCATGTAGACACAGGCATGTGCAGTGCATGTTGTGTTGCTAGGCTTTGCTCTGCCGCAAGGTGAGGAAAGGGCTCAGTAACAACCGGGCAGCCAACCAAACAAAAACAGTCATCCTTGAGAGATCATCTCCACCCAAGAAAAGGATCATGCGCTGAGACCACAGGAACGGTGTTTTCCTCTCTCTGCTTATCTTGGCTCCGATCAGGCGTTTCCGCTCCCTCACTCATTGCATGAGGTGCTTGCAGCCGTCCTGCCTCCTGCTCTGAAACCACGTCTCCTTTCTGCTACGGCGTAAAATGTCAGAAAATTAGGCAGGCGCTGCCCCCTTCTAGGCACATGCTCTCGCCCTGTTATTTCCCAAACTGCTAACCGCAGGGACAGGCCTTCCCCAGTCCCTAAAACTGGTGGCATAGGTCACTTGGGAAAAAAGGAAGCTGGAAGAAAGTTGTAAAGAAGAACTACCTGCCCTTTAAGTTGCTTATTCAAATCCTTTGTTGTTGCTGAATATGGCAACTGTAGTTCCAGGTGGTACCTCAAAGAAATTAACTGAAGATTTCCCTCAGAACCAACAGAATCTTCTAGAATCCTCTCCCCAAGCCAAAGTATCTCTGCATATTTTAAGATCCCTGAGGGTCAGAAACATAATCTGAATAACAACAGAACACAGTTTGAGTCCAGTGGCACCTTTAAGACCAACACAAAAGTTTATACCCTTAATAAAGCTTTGTTGGTCTTAAAGGTGCCACTGGACTCAAACTTTGTTCTGCTGCTTCTGACCAACACGGCTACCCCACCTGAATCTGAATAACAACAGTTATTTTTATGTTCCAAAGCTTTTTCCTGCTTATAATGAGCACATTCCTTAACCAAATAGTAACTTCCTAATGCAGCTCCTCACCCTGATGGTTAGAGTCATGGGAACTGAAGGGAGATGTCTTTTGGTATCACATAACCATCAGGAAGAGAGGAATCTTTACAAACCCACCCTAAAGAAGTTGTTGGGCTAAACAGGATAGAAAAACAGAGCAAAAGGACAGTGGTACCTCAAAAAACTGACAACATTTATTTCAGTATGAGCTTTCGTGACGTTAATGTGCTAATGTCTCCTTATTATAGCTGAAAAAGTGAGCTCTATTTCATGAAAACTCAAATAAATGTTAGTCTCTAAAGTACCACTGGACATTTATTTGGTTTTTGTGACGATAGATATCTCACTGAGATTATCATGAACAGGGTGGGCCAGGTGAGTGGACATTGAAGCTCTTTGAGGGTGGGGCTCCCGCTCTCCGCAAATTATTTTCTTAAAGAATCAGAGATTTGCCTGTTCTGAAAAACGAACTTGCATGCTTTATATAAAGGTAAAGGTAACGGTTTCCCTTGCTCGAAAGCCAGTCGAATCCGACTCTAGGGGGCGGTGCTCATCTCCGTTTCCAAGCTGAAGAGCCAGCGCTGTCCGAAGATGTTTCCATGGTCATGTGGCCGGCATTACTAAATGCTGAAGCACATGGAACACTGTTACCTTCCCACCAAAGTGGTACCTATTTATCTACTTGAAATTCCTTGCTTTTGAACTGCTAGGTTGGCAGGAGCTGGGGCCAGAGACAGGAGCTCACTCCATCACGCGGCACTAGGGTCTCGAACTGCCAAACTACAGACATTCCAATCTGCAGCTCAGCGTCTTAACCTCTGAGCCACCGCGACCCCTATGCTTTATAAAGAACCTCCTAAATCACAGTTATGGTTGAAGGGAAGGAGAGCAGGTGTTTTTCAAAAGGTGGGGTGAATCAGCAGACTAGTTGGAGTGGTACACCCAACAGCCCCACACTGACTACAGCCTAGGCATATCACCTGATTTCACGCAGAGTGGCAACAGGTAGCCTTCTCTGAGGGTGGATAATTCTCTGTCGTTTGTCTGTCTGGTGTGATTGTCTCATTCAATCAATGCAAACCATAGAAGAACCAGTTGGTCCCACTGGAAGGTGATTAGAATATTCAGAACACTTTGAAGAGTGGCATTGGCTCTTTTTGTTATCCCTAGTGCAGGGTCATAAAAGAATTGCCTTCTTCCACTGGGGACTAGAAGAACAGGAACCCAAAGGAGTTAATTCATTCAGGGTTGCTGTAGGCAACCTCCTCAGAAGGCGGGGCAGGTAATTATGTTGTGTTTTTTCTTCTTCATTGGGTGTTGTTGGTTCATTCATGCACCCTCTATGCAAAGCCACTGCAGAATTGACCATCTTCCGGCCGACCTCCGGGAACCACCTGGAGTATGGCATCCCTATGCATAGAACAGAAACTCACACAGAGGCACTGCAGCAGCTACCTCTGGATGTGCTTTGGAGTTCATAGAAGCTTAAGTTATTTCATCCATTTATTTCTCAAGGCACAGTGGCGGGCGGTAAGTGCTGTCAAGTCAGAACTGACTTCTGGCTGTAGGGTTTTCAAAGGAAGAGCCGTTCAGAGATGGTTTATCTGCCTCCACGTCATGACCCTGGGATTCCACGGAGGTCTCCCATCCAAATACCAGTCAAGGCCAACCCTGCTTAGTTTCTGAGATCTGATGAGATCAGGCTAGGGTGGGCTTTCTAGGTCAGGGCCTGAAGGCACAGCAGGATGCTGTAATATACAGCATACGAACTTCTGCATACCCCTAGACCACAGCTGCTGCTTGGTTCCCATACATAGTTGCTTGATGCCACTGCTATGTGTAGATTTCTCCTCTGGAATGCAGCCAATCTACCTGGATTCACAGCTGCACAGAATTTTACTTGCCCAGCCGGAATGTCACCCTGTTGGCTGGTGGCCAGAAAAGAAGGATGTAAAACTAGAGACCAAAATTATTTGGTGTGTTTGTTTGTTGGCGTGGCATCAGGAAAGCTTTTCTAAGCTGGAAGTCAGAGCGCGTCCTGCATTACAAAAGGTCATGGTTTGCAAATGAGCCTGCCAAAGTGACTAGCCCTCCATATTTTTTGACTACCAGGCTCCCCCACACATGCCACTGACCTATAAAGATCATTGTTAATTTTTAACGCCCCAACCATTTGCATAGTATTTTACAGAGTACAATTCAGGTCCCTGCCCCCAACGAGCTTACAATCTAGCACTGACACAAGGAAAACAAGGAAGGGGGGTGGCAGGGGAGATGAAAAAAGGAAGAGAATGTATTCATTCCAGTTACAGGTACTTAGTAGGGTTCCCAACACCACTTTGGCAAATGCCGGGAGATTTGGGAGGCGAAGCCTGGGGATAGTAGAGTTTGGGGAGGAAGTGATGTCACTTCTGAGTGTTGCTCCTGACTGCCTCCCCTAGTCTTTATGGTCTTTACTGTTAAAGGGGACTCCTTATGCTTAGGACAGCTGAGGGTGCTATGTTTCTCTTTGTATTGGAATCAGAATGTTTTTGTTTTCAATATTCACCATAGAGCCTAGGGGAAAGTCCTAGAGAAGCAGTAAGTAAAGGCCTTTTTTTCTCCCGCTCCTCAGTTCCTCAGAGGTGGCATAGGGTTGCCAGTCCTCCTGCTATGATAGGGTACATCCCCCCAGCAACTGTTGTTGAAAAACTGCCAGCATTGCATATGGCATGACATCACTTCCAGGCAGTGGTGTGATGTCACTTCCAGTTTTTCCTAGAAGTGACATCATGGTACGTGCAGTGTTGTCACCCCCCGTGTCCCTGCCCCCGAGCTCCCACCAGTTGCCAGGCTTTTTTTATAACGCAGGAACCATTTACATAGTATTTTACAGAGGTCAAAGCTCTATGGTAAAATGGCCCTCAAACCATAGAGTTTTGCCCAAAAACCAGAGTCCAAAATAATATAAATGGTAACAGCCCAAGACAACCAATAAACCGGAAAACAGGTTGACAGCGCTTAGGATGAAATGAAATACAATTTATCTACTGTATTTAACAATGTTATTTTATAATAGCTAATAACACTTCCACATTGTTACATATTCTTCACACCAAATTGATTTGTTTGTATGCCTGGGACAGGATTCTCCAGTAAAATGGATGAGGGTATATTTTAGTATTTGAAATCATGGCATGGAATATCATGTGAAGACACTATGAATAGTAGTTTTTCAAGAGAGACTACGACGGTGCTTCAGTGTGTTTGGATGAAGTTGTGAACGAAACGAAAATCAACTCCGGGGAGTTTCATCAACCCACTTCTTTCTTCTGTACTTTTGGTGTGGAGAATATGTAACAATGTGGAAGTGTTATTAGCTATTATAAAAGAACATTGTTAAATACAGTAGAGAAATTGTATTTCATTTCATCCTAAGCACTGAGTGTCAGCCTGTTTTCCGGTTTATTAGTCAAAAACCAGAGTCAGGCAATGTCACTGTTTGTGGATGGGGTTTCCTACTGTTGCCTGGCAACCCTACACTTGGGCTGGAGGAAGGTAATTCGCCACCATGGATAGGTAAAGCTCCGGTTTGGGAAATACCTGGAAATTGGGGAGGGGGGGGAGCCTGAGGAGGAGGGACTTCAGCAGGGTATAATGCCACAGAGTCCACCTTCCAAAGTGGCCATTTTCTTCAAGTTAACTGATCCCTATTGCCTGGAGATCGGTTGTAATCCCAGGAGTTCTCCAGCCACCACCTGGAAGTTGGCAACTGTGGGAATTGGGTGGTCTAGGCCTGGGGCTTATGGGACAAGGGTGGTATGCCAAAGGAGTCACAGACAAAGTGCAACTTGTGGATGGAGTTTGAGGAAGGGGTGGCATCCCCCCCAGTGTTCTGACAGGCAGGGGCGTAAGGGGCAGCAGGAGAAAAGGCTGTCTGTCGTGGGGTGGGAGGGAGGCCTCCAAGTGGCTGAGGGGGCCCAGCCTGGGGTGCACTGGGATGTGGGGGTGAAGGAGTAGGCAGGAGAGTCTTTGGAAGGGAAGGGAGGCCTTCCGCTGGCTCTTGGAGCAGACAGGAACCCAGAGGGGTGGCCTGAGGATGTTCATGAGGCTGTGGCAGGAGCACTGGCCAGA
>NW_015173822.1:88699-88969 GCF_001447785.1 Gekko japonicus
GGGGGAGCTCTGCAACTTACCTGGCTGCTTCTTGCTCTGACTGAGGGTTGCTGGGAGCAGGGGGCGGGGCTTGTTGCATGTGCCCGCCCCCTGGGCTCTTTACTGCCGGAGCTCCGCTCCTGTGCGCTCCTGCAAGAAATGACCCCTGTTGGTTATATACCTCTTTAAGTGTCATGGCTTCCCTCCAAAAGACCCTGGGAGAGGGTTACTAGTATCCAGGTGGCACTTGGATATCTCCCACTATTACATTTGTTCTCCAGGTGACCAAGA
>NW_015173823.1:0-1521 GCF_001447785.1 Gekko japonicus
TATAAATCCAATCTCGTCTTCTTCTAAAGTGAATACACATTCGTTCATGCTATCAATGGGTACTCTGGAGGAACATGTGAACATGAGTTAGACTGCTGGCCCATCAAGGCCAATGTTGTCTTCCTCAATGGGCAGTCACTCTCCAGAGCCTTGGGTAGAGAGATCTTCCACATCCCAGGGCTCTTTTTGTAGAAAAAACCCAGCAGGAACTCATTAGCATAATAGACCACACTCAACAGCAGGAACTCATTAGCATATTAGGCAACACCCAACAGCAGAAATACATTAGCATATTAGGCCACACCCCTGACAGCACAGCTCATTAGCATATTAGGCCACACCCCACATGTTACCAGAAGTGTGGTCATCCAACCACACCCACCTTTTGCTTCTTATTCTGTTTACTTTTTTGTCAAAACCCTGGGCTTTTTTTGTAGTAGGAATGTCTTTGCATGTTAGGCCACACACTCCTAATGTAGCCAATCCTAATGAGTGTCTGCTGTTGGGTATGGGCTATTATGCTAATGAGTTCCTGCTAGGCTTTTTCTACAAAAAAAAAAAGCCCTGTAGATTAGTATTCACACTAGTCATTGCTGCACAGAACTATCATCTTTCAACAGGAAGGCTGGCTGGCAATAAAGATGTAAGAGAGAACGAAGGAGAGTCTTGGACTTTGCAGGAGAGAGGGGCCATTCCTTGGTTTACAAAATGTGTGCCTTTCAGGTGCCCACTGAGCATGTGGAGAGTGTGTTTTCTTCGAAAGGGAAAGTCTCTCGGCCTGGCCAGAGATGGCCGCTGTGCCTCACGGATGCTGTGCTTGATGGTGCAGGCAGTGTTCCCGAACAGGGGCTGAACTGCTGGAGAGAAAGGTGGGGTCGAGTGGGGCACTGTCAGGTGGGCCCTCAACTGAAGGGCAGAGTCTCAGGCGCTGCTCTGGTCCCCCCGATCTGCGCTCGAGAGACCAAACTTATTTATTTCACTGATGTAGTAACTTCATCCGTTCCCCACTTTTCTTCCCAAAGTGGCTTACAGCATTTCTCCGCCCCTCCGTTTTCTCCTCACAACAACCCTGCAGGGTAGGCCAGGCCGAGAGTGTGTGACTGGCCCAAGGTCAAGCAGCAAGCTTCTGTGGTGGAAAAAGGATTTGAGGACATGAGACGAGCCCTGATGGCAGGCTTTTGAGGGAGGAATGAGTCACACGGGGGGTGGGGCCCTTCGGTGCACTCTCTACCCAGTTGTCTGGGTTTGATAGGTTTCAGTGAATCCCAGTGCCAGGAGGCACCATCAAGGGAAGGCGTCAGCCTCTGTGCTGGCCACTGGGTGAGACAGGGTGCTGGACTAGATGGACTAGGGTTGCCAAGTGTACTTACCCTTGGCAGCGGGGGAGCATTGCCGGGCTCCGAGAGCTCATCCAAGAAGCACGCGCGCCACCAGCACGTCACAGGAAGTGACGTGCTACGTCGCTCACGTTGGGGGTGTGGCCCAGATCGTCGGGGGGGGGAACCATATGGTTCCCCCCCG